>NC_142931.1:90884673-90924673 GCF_046866305.1 Octopus bimaculoides | reverse complement strand
CACAGGCAATACATATAATAAGAAAGCATTGTTTAATTCCAGGAGCCTTAAATACGAATGGCATGTAATTAGAAATTTCAAGGTTGCTACAGATTCTTGGCGTCACCAAAACTGAGGATCTCTCCAAGCGGATACACATTCCTGACACAACCACAAGTCTATCCCGTGGACTGGTCTTCCTCTTTAGAACTAGAAAATTCTTCAACCTTCAAAACTGCTAACTCTCTACAACATAATATTTGTTTCAAATTTAGATACAAGGGCAGTAATTACGGGGGAGGAGGTGAGTCATTTACAGCGACCGCACTGCTCAACTGGTAATTATTTTATCAATACTGAAAGAATGATAGGGGAAGTCGACCTCGGCGGAATTTGAACTCAGAACGTAAAAACAATGTAATATTGGTTTTATTCCTCCTAACCAAAGGAATAAAACCGTCAAGCAGATTTTTATTCTCACTTGAAGAATATTCATGTTTTGATGCGATTACATAGATCGAGCGATCGATCGATCGATAGATAGATAGATAGATAGATAGATAGATAGATAGATAGACAGACAGACAGACAGACAGATATTGTTAAGAATTCTGATAAATAATAATATTCTTTATTAATTTTTAAAAGATGACATTTATATATTTTGCCATTGTATGTAGTAAAACTAATTAATAGCGACAGAAGCAGTATTAACACCAAAAGGTAATCTTGATCTTCAGCTTAACGTGGAGGATGTGTTAGAGCACAGAATAGCAGATGATTTTATGCAGCACGAGTTCTTATGAGAGATCCTCTCAAGGTAAATAATGTTATTTACCTTGAATTGATTTCTCATACAGACTCGTGGCACATAAAATCAAACGTAATTATATCGTTGACAGACGAGAATCGTCTGCTACGGCCACCGGAACTTACAGATCACGTGACTTCACTATGCTAAGACTTCCACAGCGACAGGTGTCAAGTAGCAAGGTAACTGCCGAATCACTCGTCAACTATATGTAGAATGTCAGTGTCTATTCAGGCACTGGTGTCGGAAATAGCCAGTCATACGTAAGCCTAAAACCACAATAATTTGTTAGAATGATATATGGTAAACCTTACAATAGTTGAACGTTGAATGAGTGGTGAAGGCGAGAATGTGTCCCTGGTGTTGTGTTGATATTACTAGGTTGGTTAGGCAGATATCATTGATGGTCAGTTTGAACAACTATGTGTCGACGTCTGAAAGAAAACGTGATCTGATAGTAAATTCTAGATGGGTACAGCTCTAGGTATTTAGGATGGAGGAAAAGATGTTGGTTTGAGAGATAAGTTCAGAGAAGCTGAAGATGTCTTACCAGCAATTAAAAACGGTACAAAGATAAAGCCGCGTCTCTGTGAACTTGTAGTTGAAGCATCTTATGGATGAATCGTTTTCAACTACCTGAATTATCTTCCTTTGTGTCTTGCATGCTTGCATGTTTAGTAATTGTAGTATCCCAGTTATGAGTAAAGCAATACAATGTAGATTTTTATCTTTGTTACTACTTACGGTGGAAGTATTTTCTGCTCTAATTTTAGGTATGCAGTTCTACAATGCTAGATATGTGGAGTCGCCATGAAAGTTATTCAAATTTATAATATTTGATACACGTAAGGATCGTAAAGGCTTTCTTTGTGCAGAGGGGGTTTAGCATGTAATGTTTACACGGTATTTGTTACAATGTCCTCTTGTTGCAAGTTGAGGTTGAGGGAATAAGATGTCACCTAAAAATTAATATTTTTGTAACTTTAATATTCATAGGCATTGATAAAATATAGGTCCACTGTGTAGTGTCTAGGAACGGGAGGTTAAGGAAAACTGGAGAGCAGTTTCGTATGTATAGCTTCTCATAATTTTCTAAGAGGAAATTGACATTCAGATGTCGGTTCACTTCACACCTGAAGTCACTTGGGTTTTAATGGATATTTCTCACTATGAAGTATCAGACAAGAATTACACGCAACATTGACTTTATTCGCTGGATTTGTATCAGATAAATATGCTAAGAAAATAATTACATTCCAATTCATATATTATTAAATCGTATTTGTGAGCGTATTATTTTTCTGCACTGCTTTTTTTTCGTCACTGGTGGATATTTATATTATGTTTTTGAACTGAAATGAACAATAACTAAAAAAAATATTCTGTTCATTCAGTAGCAATTATTTCAGTAATTTGGTTATTTTGTTAAAATGATTGATTAAAGATAAAATAGAAACTCCATAGTATTGAAACACACAATTGAGAATTACCAGGCAACTGGTCAGTAAACTAAGCGGAGGTAGCTGTCCAGCATTCTTCTGACAGTGGTGTGCTTGATTGAATCTTAACGCGTGGTTTCCTTCATTGACATAGTGATCCTGTTTCTGCTTAAAATGTTCAAACGTCTAGGGTATTATATATAGACTTGTTCTGAAAAGTAACAGCAAAATGCGTGCGTGCGAATAAAGCAATTTATATCAAATCTGTTTCATTGACTTATATTGTTCTTTTTATGTTTGATACATTACTTAATTTCTCATAGTATGCACTGCTTCCGTTCAGGGAGAATTTCCATGAAGCCATACAAGGCTTAATACTTTTTAAAACAAAAGGATCTGAAGCACAACTCATATCATAATATACCACCACGCCACAGTCCCACTACGCATGAACGGCACTCGTCTACAGCCCTCGCAATCACTCTAAATGCTATCATCGAAAGTATATCCTTAGCTTATTTAGGACCGTATCACATCTCCAAAACTGGCTTTTCACTTCAGAATCAGAAAATATTTCAGCCTCCAAGAATTTCTGTGACTCTACAGGGCTCAAGTGAGGCCCACATTTCAGAGAGTGCTTTTACTACACACACAGTCATCATGGACTGCATCCGAAAGGCTAATTGACTCTTTGGCATTCAGTCACTAACGGACACACTTTAACCTCAGGCCACCGGCACGTTGTCTACTGTTCCTCTGTTTTTCTGTCGCTATAATAATAGACTATGTTCCTAGGAGGTGGCTGGTCGCTTCCCCTACTTAGGCACCTTCGACCCTGTCGTCTTTTCACTTCTCGTCAAACTTGTTGCCTCTAACCCCACTATCCAAATCGTTACTTCCCTGAACATCGGCAGTTCAGAATCTCCTTACTCATACTTTCCTCCAGGTGTTGACCTTCAATATTATAAACAAAAAATTAACGGTATCAAGCTCACTGGTCATGGATGGCCTACAAAAACCAAGGGGGTTGCTCCCACTTCCAAGCTCGGCAAGTGAAATGAATTAATTTTTATTATCCAATGTATCCTGTCTTTTTCAGGGTGATAAGGTGTGATTTGAAAGAAACTGTTCTCCTATTTCTAGTAGAGGTTTCCTCATTGACACGCTTACGCTGGCCATCTTGATAAAAGAGTAATTATCATACATTGCTTGTATTTTTTGTTATTCTATACGTATGCATGTATGTATGTATGCATGTATGTATGTATGGATGGATGGATGTATCTATGGCTGGATGGATGGATGAATGGATGGATAAACTTGTTATTCTTTGCATTATATGTCTGTCTTTGCATCATATAGTGTGTGAAACTAAGCAATAGATTTTGTTCAAATGACATTATGAAATTGTATTCTGCAGATACAAACAATTATTGAAATTTTCTTGTGCATAAAAAAAACCTAGTCATCAAGATACGATATAATTTCTTCTAGATTTGGCAGGTTAACTACAGCTCTTGAATAACAATAACAAAAACGAAAAAAGGGAGAAAACATATTCATAGTACATTGCATTGGAAAACATTTGCTGATAATAGTTGGCTGTTCAATGCATCAAACTCATCGCCTTTTTCATAATATCAACTGTGTACATAGTTATTTCCTGACAGAAATGAAACTGATTGCTATTTATTGATTGGTACTGAAGTTGATTGGTACCGTAGCCAGTCGGACACTGAGTAATGATCTAGTGAACGTTTCACTAAGCTATAATTGATTATAAACTGAGGTCAGTCTCTGTTAGGGAAATGCAATGATATTTTATTCACTAAACGTAAACTTTAATGAGGCTAGGATCGAATAATTGATATCACTATATTACTGCTACTTAAATTATTTATAAGTAGTAACAGGAATATTTTTAGAAATAACCGAATTACTCCTCATTTTTTAAAACGTATGTTTGTGTTTGACTTTTAAAACACACATAAACAACATAGTAGTCATCCCTGCGCCTTCTCAAAAGTATTTCGACAAGATTATTATGCATGAACACGGAATGCTTCTAATTCCTTCAAAATGTAAATAATTGGCTGAATAAACTTATTTACTTTTTTTTATCTCTTTATTATCTACTCTGTTTCATAGAGAATTCTATTTACATAGGAATATGCACTCTTTAGCGGCCACCCATGATTAAACAGAATCCGATACTGAACATCTTTCTGTTAGACATATCGGCTACTTGAAAGAAAATAAAATGGAAGCTGAACTTTTCATACCCTGCCTAAAAGCAGTAAGGTTATCCATGAAATGAAATTGTTCCAATAAGTATGGAAGCTTCAACGTTGACGTAAGTCCCTGACTTGTTTTTGTTCACTGTTGTTTGCAAAATCAATATCTAAAGCAGTCGACGTAGGTGTAATTTATAATGGAGAAGTGCATTTGTTGCATTTGGGAATCAGATATGAAATCATGTATTTGTCTCATCAATAAGGATTTTGCTTCAACCCAATCACTCTGTCTCTTAATAGAAGTTTTTATTATCTTCAAAAGGATGAAAACAGAGATAAATGTAGCGAGATATAAAAGCAAAACTGTGTGCTAAACCAGGTACCATAAAACATTTAATAAAGTGATCTACTACATTTACAAAATGGATGTGTAATAATAAATTATTCCTGGTTTCTTTTTAGCAAGCTCATAATGAAAAGTAAGCTGAACGGAAAATTAAAATGATTCCTAATGTAAAGTTCTCAACTGTGCAGTTCAATTTAGCTTATGGATAAAAAAAAATACGTTAACATTTAACATATTAAAAAATAAATAAGTGCCTGAAATTAATAGCTAAAAGTAAACATTCATACCAATTACCTACATAGGTTTTTCCAAGGATTTCAGTCATGAAATAGATATATATTCATTTGCTTTTAAACATTAATATGTCAATTCATCCCTGACATTGCCAAAAGAAAATTATATTAAATCTCATTTGTTATGAAAACTTTGCTATTTCAGTATTACTGCTGTTGTAATTGATGGAGAACACACTTACAAAATATATATTCGATTATTATTCATGTTCCTGTATCTATGGATAATATGAGGTTTAAAAGTATTATATAATAGCTCATTCAATATTTAATATCCATCAATATACAGCCAGAGTGAGACGGCGAGCTGGCAGAAAAATTAGCACGCCGGGCGAAATGCTTAGCGGTATTTCGTCTGTCTTTACGTTTTGAGTTCAAATTCCGCCGAGGTCGACTTTGCCTTTCATCCTTTCGGAGTCGATAAATTAAGTACCAGTTGCCTATTGGGGTCGATCTAATCGACTGACCCGCTCCCCCAAATTTCGAGCCTTGTGCCTAGAGTAGAAAAGAATATTTTATATCCATCAATATACAGCCAGAGTAAGGTGGCGAGCTGGCAGAATCGTTAGCATGTCGGGCATAATGCTTAGCGGCATTTTGTCCGCCTTCACGTTCTGGGTTCAAATTCCACCGAAATCGACTTCGCCTTTTATCCTTTCGGGGTCGATAAAATAAGTAGCATTTGAACACTGGAGTCAATGCAATCGACCTAATCCTCCGCGAAATTGCTGACCTTGTGCTAAAAGTTGAAATTTAAATTAAATTAATTCATAGGCAGCGAGCCGGCAGAATCGTTACCGTAGCGGAAAAAACGTTTAGTGGCATTTGTTCCGAAAATTTACGTTCTGAGTTCAGATACCACCGAGGTCGACTCTACATGTCATCTTTTCGGGATCGATAAAATGAGTACCAGTCAAGCACTGGGGTCGCTGTTATCGACTATCCCTCCCTCGCAAAATTTCAGGCCTTCTACCTATAGTAGAAAGGAATATATAGCTACAGTAGAGAAATTTTATGAATGACGCAGAAATGGGTATAGAGTATCTGGAGAACTGCTGAAAGAATCTAATATGAACTGTATCTTTTATCACACATTTTTATTTATGGCGAAATTTCCTACAATCTATCATAGATTCAAGGTTTATGTAATTTAAGAATACATACACAAAAGACACATCTTCAATATACTTGATTACGCTATTATAAACTTTTCCTGTTATAGAATACCCCTTTTGCATATGCTTATATATAGCCAAGAGAAACTTTTCATTGAGAATTAACTCTATTCTATGGGCAATGAGTTATATAAATGTAGAAATCATATTACGGTTAATCGATATCGAAATGATCAGATCAAATACAACTTTTCTGTCTCGTTATCATGAAGCATTAAACATTAGTCGGAATTTACTGTGAATTAGCTACTGAAATTCTCATTTTACACGCACACACACGCACGCACACAACACACACACACACGCGCGCACACACACACACACACACACACACACACCTACTGGAGTGTAAGATTGGGAGACTTTCATGCTTTCTGTAAGCATTAGAACGTAAAAGAAGTGACAAAGAAGTTCCCTTCTGCAACTTATATGCATTAGATAAACAAAAAATATGTTTTATCCTAATTCAGATAACGAACTTTCATCTATCATCTTTAGCTTGTTGTTGATCCTTTTTTAATGAACTAAGAAAGGTAAATTCTAAGTCGCTTACATCAGAATTTAAATTTAAAGTAGGGCAAAATTTGAATTTAAGATTGAGATATATAACCTAAACATGATTTAATTGCGCCTTAGTTTCGATTCTCACGTACTATGAACATATAAGTACCGTATAACTACGATTGCAAAACAAATGTTGGTTTCTCTGTATAGATATAGTGAATTCGTTAGCTCTGAAGAGGTGTCCACATAGAGCTGATATGCACAGTATTACATTGCACTAAATTGTGGTTCATTCATAGTGATCTATTTTTGCATGAAACACACACACACACACTCACCTATCCCCCACCCCCACAGGTACGCACACGCGCGAACGCACACACTAAAGAAATATTCACTCTTTAACATATGGCTGACAGTGTTTCTTCCTTGTCTCTTTTTCAACGTCCTTGGCTTTATCTAATTTGTTTATCGTATATCCAACGATTTTTTATTTATTTTATCAGTTCCACCTTTTGTTAGTTTGTATCTTATTTCTTGACCAATTTTCTTGTCTCTGTGACCTTAAACGACAGATCTCTCAAAGAGCAAAATGAGCATTACATAATACAAAGGAACTTGACGTAGAAATTCTAAGTATTAACTAAATCCTATTTCAGCTAGATGCATACATTTTATAAGTGAAAACCTGTTATATACCTTATGTTTGATATAATGTCTGAAGAAACTTATTTCTTTGCTGACACCTGAATATATTTTTAAAAACTTTAAAACAGTGAAACTTTACTAAAATGATTAAGATTAAGACGATTTCTTCGTGCTTAATAGACATTCTAATGAGTAGAATTCGTACCACAAAATATATTTGATTATTTATACGGAAAATTACTTAGTATTTGTTCGATCACGAATATGCGAGATTGGTACTTTGAAAATTCTATGCTCATTGCACACTTAGCGAAAGATGATTAATCAATTAGATAAAAGTTCACAATTAAATAACAACTCTGTATATTGATTCTGGTATTGGTAAACAACTCGAGCCACTTGGCCAGCATGTTTTCCAGCTTACTAAAAAAATGTTGCAGATCTATTAGAACTGAAAATTATTTAAAAGAATCTTCTACTTTCCCTATATTTTACTCTAAATGTCAATATAATTTAGGCTTAGCTTCCAATCAGTTTTCTTCCTTTAGAGTTTCCGGACAACTATTTGCCATACACGCAATTTCCTGTATTCTATTTCTTTTCTTATGGTCAATAGGAATTTACGGATACGTTAAAATGCATAGCACATACATACATAAGCGAACATATGTAGTCAGAATTCCATTTATTTTCTGTTATAAAGTCATAAAAATGAAAGAGTGTGTATACATACATACATACAAACATACATACATACATGCATGCATACATACATGCATACATACATGGATACATACATACATGCATACATACATACATGCATACATACATACATGCGCAGATACATACATGTATGTACGTATGCATATATGAATGTATGCATGTGTGTGTGAGTGTGATTAAAGTAAATTCGTTCTAAGGTAGATATGCTTCCTCTCTCTCTTTTACTCTTAGTCTTTCTAATCATGTTGTAATATACAAATTCACAAACCTAAAATGAATGATAGTGTATGGTACATCATTATGTAGTAGACTTCGATTATTTTTATAGCGATGTCTGCCGAAGCAATAATTTTATAAATGAAATGTAAATATTAGTTAAATTACCCCTATATATTTCGAAAATTGCATCATTACTTACATTTTTACAAATTTTCTCTCTCTCTCTCTCTCTCTCTCTCTCTCTCTCTCTCTCTCTCTCTCTCTCTCTCTCTTCACATACACGCATATACACACGTGCATACAAACACAGATATTCCAATGATGTCACACTACTCACATTCGCTAACAAGAATCAGGCTCTTACAGAACCTCAAGCACTTGCTCAAACACACAACCACACATATATGAGTGTGTTTGTATGTGCATGTGCATGTGTGTGTGTGTGTGTGTGTGTGTGTGTGTGTGTCTGTGTGTGTGTGTGTGTGCGTGTGTGTGTGTGTGTATAAATGTATATATATTCTTTTATTCTTTTACTTGTTTCAGTCATTTTGACGGCAGCCATGCTGGAGCACCGCATTTAGTCGAACAAATCAACCCCAGATTTATTCTTTGTAAGCCTAATACTTATTCTATCGGTAACTTTTACCGAACTGCTCAGTTACGGGGACGTAAACACACCAGCATTGGCTGTCAAGTGATGGAAGGGGAATAGACACAGACACACAAATACATACATACATACATACATACATACATATATATATATATATATATATATATATATATATATATATATACGACGGGCTTCTTTCAGTTTCCGTCTACCAAATCCACTCCCCAAGGCTTTGATCGGCCCGAGACTATAGTAGAAGACACTTGCCCAAAGTGTCATGCAGTGGGACTGAACCCGCAACCATGTGGTTGAGAAGATCACTTCTTCGGAAGCAAGTTTCTTACCACACGGATACTCCTGCGCCTATATATATATATATATATATATATATATATATATATATATATATATATATATATATATATATATATATATATATATTCAGTAAATCATAAATTCGAAAGAGAAGCGCACTCTAAATTATAGACCTGTAGAGTACATAGATAGAGACAGATATGACTTGACTAGGAAGTGGCCTCTTTAAAAAATGGGGAAGAAAAATAATTCGTTACACTGTGTCAACAAGAAATTCTCTCCTTTTGACTGCTATTACCTAACTATGTTGGCGCATGAATCTCAGGACACTAGCATTTCAAATTTACGATGACAAGTGGGGAAACAACAAACAGGTGTATTAGTTTGACGCTCGGGATGAAAATGGAAAGTCTTTTATGTTTTGAGCCTACGCTCTTCGACAGAAAGGTTTGAGAAGAAAAGAAATAGACGACAAAAAAAAAGGGGGAGACAAAAAATAAGTAGGGATAAACGGTTCAACATGATGAAATATATGTGTGTGTGTGTATATGAAGGCGCGTGGTGTAGTGGTTATGCTGTTACACTCACGATCGCTAGATCGTGGATTCGATTCCCTGACTGGACGGCACATTGTGTCCTTGATCAAAATACTTCATTTGACATTGCTCCGGTTTCCTTTCGATCAGGAGGGATTTGTTGGCCTCCTCGCCTAAATACTTTAATTTAACTATTATTATTTATATTAGGCTTTAATTACGCGGTGTCTTTGGCTATCTAGAATCATATTGTTTATAAGTCAATTTGCGTCTATGCAAATATCTCAGTGCTTGTTCTTGTTTAGTGTTAATTAATGGATATTTTGATGCAAAAATACACATTAATAAACATGAGAGGTTTGCACACACACACACACACACACACACACACACACACACACACACACACACACACACACACACACACAACTGGACTTTCATACAATATAAATGATTCTAGACAGCTAACACCTCGGCATAATTAAAGCCTAACATAAATAAATGATAATAGTTAAATAAAAGTATTGATATTTAGTATATGTCCATTAACTAACATCAGCAAAACATCGTAATAATATTTAATACACACTACCAAAACATTAAATACACGACACAATGTACAATACTAATAACAGAGTAGCAAAACCCCAATAAATCAATATGGGCGATGGTCACGTGTGAACAACGAGAGAGAGAGAGAGAGAGAGAGAGTAAAAGAAAAAGAGGGAGAGAGAAAGAGTCAGATAGAAAACGGTGAAGAGGAGAAAAAAGAATTAGAGAAAGGATGAGAGAGAAAACGAAAGGGGGCGGAGAGAGAGAGAGAGAGAGAGAGAGAGAGAGAGAGAGAGAGAGAGAGAGAGAGAGAGAGAGAGAACAGTAAAGGGTAGAGTCGCATCAAAAATGTTAAGATAAACTTACTTGGAAATAGATGCGTGGAGTTTAATCAAATAATAATATAAATAATATATATATATATATATATATATATATATATATATATATATATATATATATATATATATATATATATATATATATATATATATATATTAAATTCAAATTACGATGAACGTAAACAAACAAACCAAGTTTGCTTTTAGAAGCGTTGAGATGTCTTAGAAAGTTAAAGAAGTGATTTTCAATTCCCAAACACAGGTTAATGTTAATAATATAACCTGAACAAGATAAGCTACCCCTATTTTGCAGAAAAAAGTGTTGGCGACCAGCTATATATATATATATATATGGGAGAATATACGAAAAAACAACAACAGACGAGGACAGGTGGTGTAAATAACAAAAGGATGTATTAGTATGACGCTCGGGAATACGGAAAGTCTTTGACGTTTCGAGCTACGCTCTTCAACAGAAAGAATACGGAGACAAGGAGAAAAACACGGAGAAAAAGAATTGGAGAAAAAATAATGATTGACCGTTGACTGAACACTATTCAATTCTTTTTCTCCAATTTTTTTTTCTCCGTGTTTTTCTCCTTGTCTCCGTATTCTTTCTGTTGAAGAGCGTAGCTCGAAACGTCAAAGACTTTCCGTATTCCCGAGCGTCATACTAATATATATATATATATATATATATATATATATATATGTATGTATTTATGTATAAGTATATATATATATATATATATATATATATATATATATATATATATATATATATATATATATATATATATATATATATATATATATATATATATATATATATATATATATATGCATATATACATACATATATGTACATACATATATAAGTATATAGATATGCATATATGGGTACAAATCTCACAAAACGTAAACAACATGAAACGCAAAGAACGAGAGAAACAAATGGAAAACAAAACAAGTAACACAAAGAACGACTTGTCTTGTTTTCTATTTGTTTCTCTCGTTGTTTGCGTACTCAGCTTTATTTTCGTATTTCACGTTGCTTACGTTTTGTATATATATACATATCTATATACATATATCTGTATGTATGTACATATATGTATGTATATATGCATATATATATATATATATATTATTTATATTATTAGTTGATTGAACGCTACCCATCCGTTTCCAGATAAATTTATCTTAACATTTTTGGTGCGACTCTACCCTTTAGTTTTATCTCTCTCCCCCTCTTCCTCGTTTACTCTCTCTCGTTGCTCACACATGACCATCGTTCATATTTCTTTTCCTCACGCGATCATCTTTCTTTCCCTTTAGTGCTGTTCTACAGACTGCACGTATTCCTATCTATCCCCTCCTCTATATTTTCTCTTGTCAAAGACAATATTTCTCCAGCGTTCACTACTTTACCACGTCTGGTCTATCGACCCTCCATGTTTGTTTTCGTTTGGTTTCCTTGTATGTGTCCACCGTCCTGTTTTTGTTACCAACTTTGACCCTCTGCAAATCCCAAATTTTATTTAGGTTCGCGGGAGCAGCTACCTTCAAAGTCTTATACTGTCGTTCAATGCTCGAAATAAGGATTAGAAGGACAGCCGACAACAGATGAAGGGTCATTCTTTATATTACTTGTCATGTTTTCTATTTGTTTCTCTAGTTGTTTGCTTGTCCAACTTTATTTTCGTATTTCATGTTGTTTACGTTTCGTGACGTCCTGTACTCATGTATGCATATCTATATACATATACATGTATGTATGTATGTATGTATGTATGTACATATATGTATGGATATATGCATATATATATATATATATATATTATTTTTATCATATATATATATATATATATATATATATATATATATATATATAAATATCTTATTTTTATTACACACACACACACACACACACACACACACACACACACACACACACACACATATATATATATATATATATATATATACATATTTTCAAACCCCTGCGAGTTAACACAGGATCTTCTAACGGCAATATAAGCTTCATATAATCAAGATATCCTTGTCCTGAAGAGTAGCCTGCAGTCTACCCCTCGTCTGGATAATTACTACTTTCGAGGTTACGGTACCTATGAAACATATGTAGCCGGATTTTATCTACTCCATTCCTTAATTTTGGGATATTTATTCGCACATACAGCAACCCCAGTTGCTAACCGTGAACAATAAAATAACCTTTTCCAGCTTATCGTACTTCGATACAGGAAAAATTCACAACCTTTTGTGCCAATAAACCACTATTGTTTCTGAGAGTTTTGTTTTATATCTTCTACGGACTGCTTGAAACTCACTAACTTCCTACATCCTGATTCTTGGATCTTACCTTTACACACGCACACGCACGCACGCACGCACACACACACACACACACACACACACACACACACACGCGCGCAGAGTCATGCATATACAGTGGTGGGGGGGGATAAATATTCGTACATGTCAAAATTCTTTATTTAATTTCTAATGAACATAAATGGGATATACCAATACTATATTTGCATGCACATGCATAAACTAAAAATATGCAAAAGAAACTAATAAATTATAGTAACTAATGAATTTATATACAATTATAAATATTTAGGGGTGAAAAAAGTATTTGTGCAGAATAAATTTGAGTTTCTATGCTACAAAATACTGTTAAAATAATTTTTTAACTAGAACTTTCTCGTTTGTTCCAATAACCTTATCAGTAGTCATTTTTAAGTGTCAAAACGCTAGCTTCTTCATTCAGCACTGAGACAACGTAAAGTAGTGTCGTAATAATGGCGAAAAGTAAAGAACTGAGACAACGTAAAGTAGTGTCGTAATGATGGCGAAAAGTAAAGAACTGAGACAACATAAAGTAGTGTCGTAATGATGACGAAAAGTAAAGAACTCACAAATTCAGTGAAAAACTTAATTATTGAACAGTGGAAAGCAGGTAAAAGCTACAGGAAAATATCAGAGACCCTTTGTATTCCATTTTCTACCATATCTTCATTTATTCAAAGATATAAAAAAATCGGGAACTCTTGAAAACAGAATAAGATCCGGTGCACCACGCAAGATTTCCCCTAGATCTTTAAGAAAAATGAAGCGAAGAATCGAAAAAAAAAAAACGCAATGATCATCAGAAAGGAGTTGCAAGAATATTTGTTAGCTTCAGGGACTAGTGTTACACTACGAACAATCAGCAATGAATTTTATAAGAATGAACTGAAGTCACGCTCTCCTAGAAAAACTCCGCTGTTGACTAAAAGGCATAGAGATGCCCGTTTAAAATTTGTTTATGAGCATAAAGATTAATCTCATACATTCTGGGAAAATGTTCTATGGACAGATGAGTCGAAAATTGAATTGTTTGGATGAAATTCGCGCAGCCATGTTTGGAGGAAAGACGGTACCGCGTATTTGCTGAAAAACACAATTCCTACTGTAAAGTTTGGAGGTGGAGACATCATGGTGTGGGGGTGTTTCTCTGCAAATGGCACTGGCAATTTACATGTGATAGATGGTAGAATGAATCAGAGATGTACCAAAATATTTTGAACAATAATTTATGGGACTCTGTAGAAAAGCTCCGGCTTTGTGAAGGGTGGGTTTTACAACAGGATAACGACCCTAAGCACACAGCGAAGTCTACCAAAAAATGGATTGTCAACCACAATATAAAATTATCAGATTGGCTAAGCCAATCACCTGACTTGAACCCCATTGAAAATTTGTGGCGTTATTTGAAAATTAAAATTCATTCAAGAGCCCCAACGTGCATTCCAGATTTGAAGAAAATTTGTCAAGAAGAATGGGAAAAAATTCCTAAAGAAACATGCGAATCATTGATTAAGATCTACAAGAAGAGATTGGTTGAAGTGGAACTGACTAATGGTTATGCTACGAAGTATTAAATCAGAATTATCAGTTATTTGTGTTCTGTACGAATACTTTTTCACCCCTAGATATTTGTAATTGTATATAAATTCATTAGTTACTATAATTTATTAGTTTCTTTTGCATATTCTTAGTTTATGCATGTGTATGCAAATATAGTGTTGGTATACCCCATTTATGTTCATTAGAAATTAAATAAATAAAGAATTTCGACATGTACGAATATTTATCCCCCCCCCCACACACACACTTTATTAAATTCATAAATATACACAAACATATATTAACAGGGGTGGGCTAAAAAGTTCATACGTTGACTATAAAGGAGTGATGCTCGAGCTGTGAAATCTCTTTTTATTAATAACTGTATTTTGACTTTCCAGGTAAACTTACATCTGTGTAGAAGGGAAGGAAAGGGGGAAATAAGAAAGCTTCTGACAATATCGAATGTTTTACAAAAACCTTTATATTTCAGGGGCAAAGGCCCACCCTCAGAAGGAAACAATCTGGGATATGTCCAGTTATACAAGTTCTGTTACCCTGCTCAAACACCTCGACGTTATATTAGCAGCCGAGGATGGGTCTTTGTGCCTGAAATAGAAAGGGTTTTTTATAAAACTTTCTTATTTTCCCTTTTCCTTCTCTTCGGTACAAGCTTTACGCGAACTACAACGCTCTTAAGTATCTTGTAGCGATTTCTCTTGAACACGAAAAAATTTAGCGTCATGGTTTTATCAAATATCTGCAGGAAAAGGATTTTGCCTTCAAAGACATTCATGCTGACACAATAACTACAGTACGGGAAAACGCTCCAACTTTATCAACAACGCAAAGTGGGCAGCTGAATTTAGGAAGAGAAGGGAGAGCTTTGAAGCTGACCAAGGTATTGATGTCGTACAACTGCCACCACTGAGGAAATCATTGTGTTTACCACATGCTGACGGATGACAAGCAGCCGACTAGAAGTCAAATAGCCAATGCTATACCATATCCCGTGAGTGAGTTAAAAATATTTGCACAATAAACTTGGCATGACTAACGTTTTTCTATTCGGTGGGTGCTACGTCTTCTGACACCTAATCAAAAGCGCACCAGGCTGATCACATCACGAGAAAATCTGTCATTGTTTGAGGCAGATCCAGCTGCTTTCCTTGAGAGTTTTCTAAACTAGGATGAGTGTTGGCTTCATTAGTTTGAGCCAGAGATAAATAGACAATCCATGCGGTAGAAAAACCCCTCCTCGCCTAGCCCAAAGAAAGCCAAGTTCGTTTAATTTGGAGGAAAGGTAATGGCTTCATGCTTTGTGATGCAAAAGTCATTGTGTTTACTGATTATCTTCAAAAGGGTCACGCTGTCAATGCAGAGTACTGTGTCAATTTGTTGAGAGTTACGAAATGTTGTCAAAACTAAATACCGAGGAAAACTGACTAAAGGGGTTTTGTTTCATCAGGACAATGTTCCAGCTCACAAGTCGGTGGTTTCAATGGCTGTTGTGCGTAACTGTGGCTTCGAACTGGTTGATCAGCCTCGCTCTTCTCTTGATTTTGTTCCATCTGACTATCATCTTTTCTCCGAAAAACGCATGGGTAGAAACAAGTACTGCAATGATGATTACATCATATTTGGTGTTGATGACATTTTTGCCCAACAGAATGAAAAATTGTTGACTAATGGGATCCAAATACTGCAACACCGATGAAAAAAAATGGATGGACCTCTATGGGGATTATTTTGAAAAATAAGCCTCATCTTGACACGTTATATGTTGGTCAACCTATGAACTTTTCAGCCGACCCTCGTATTTCACCATTTTTCGTAGTTGTATATGGAGCACATCCTAGTTCTTTTGTCAGTTCCTGGTAGATTTAAATCTCATCCCCTCGTGATATTAGCATCTCCTATACATTGTTATGGCTACACAAGTTGTTGTCTTTACAACAGCGCTAGTTGGTGAAGTATGTAGTTATCGAAACGTTTATATATCCTCTGAAGTAACTTGGGATATTTTTTAAAACTGGGGCCACATTTTTCATTAACGAAACACTTTGAAACTTGGAACACTGGTAGAATGTGTCATATAAAACATCTTTTTCTCTTAGTCTTCTTTAAAAAAAAAGAAATCCCTAAGTTATTCCATGTTAAAGTTGTCGTATTTCTGTAATTTCAACCAATCACTGACGTCCATTCAGCTGATATACATTAAGTGCCGACTACATAAACAAATGATTCTGAAACAATTCTATCGGTGATAGAGTTAGGGTTAGGGTTAGGGTAAAACAGCAAATTTAAAAAGAAAAAAGCAAAACGAAGCTATGGAAATTAAATACGCTTTACACCGCTTAATCAGCCAAAGGAGTAAATGTAAACAACTGAATACTTGTCAGTGATTGGTTGAAATTATCGAAATAAGACAATTTTTTACATGAAATAAATCCGAATACAAAAATATTTTTCTGTTCTATAACACAAAATAGATAAGTATACGAAGTTTGAAAGTCTTTCGGTACCAAAAACACTACGTAAAACATTAATGAAAAATGTGGCCCCCGTTTAAAAAAAGATCCGTAACTTGTAGTAAGTATTGAATTTATCCCGTTTATTAAATTTATAAACATACCAATGAATTAAACGCTGAGTCATTGTGAACGCTCAACGATTAAGTATCAGCATAACATGAATCAAAAGTGTACTACTTCGGGTTTCTTTGGTCTATCTACTACATAGCACCTGGAATGTATTTAAACATCCCCATATATATTCTATCAGTAGAGCTATTTGCAGCTAGTTACACCACGCCCTCTTTTCATGTCATATCAAAATACACAGATTTACTAAGTAATACGGAAAGGGGCATAACTGTAATAATTTTTCATTATTTTTACAGTGATGTCAACCGAAACATCAAATTATATACATAAGATTAAAATTTCAGTAAAATTACCCACTTACATGTTATAATTTGTGCATTAGTTTCATTTTTGCACACTGTCAGTAATACCTCTCTCTCTAAGTATACGCATATAGACACGCATACGCATCTCTCCCCCACTCACTCTCTCACCTTCCCTCTCCCTCTTTCTACCTCTCTTTTTCTTTCTCTTTCTCCTCTCTCTCCCTTTTCCCTCTCTTTCTCTTCATATATATATGGGATATATATATATACATATCCCATTAATGGGATGCTTCTCATATTTACAACGCTAGAATACATATGTCCACACAAATAACACATTCACAAGAACACGCTGAAAGAGACACTTACATGTATGTAATTATCATGTACATACATATCAAAACATACATACACACACACACACACACACACACACACACACACACACACACACATATATATATATATATATATATATATATATATATATATATATATATATATACATATATATATATATATATATATATATACATATATATATATATATATATATATATATATATATATATATATACACATATATATATATATATATATATATATATATATATATATATATATATATATATATATATATATATATACATTCATATACATGTATAACGTGTAAGTATATCTATTTGCATATGATTCTCTGTTTTCAATTAGCATCGTTTGAATAAAATAGTGTCATGGTTTATGCATGTTTGTTTGCAGTGCGACAAAAAGAAATCGATAATTACGATGCTCTACCATAATCGCAGCTGGTTACATACATACATACATACATACATACATACATACATACATACATACATACACACATACATACATACACACAAACATACATAAACTAATATATTTATATATATTAATAATATATGACTTAGAATTTCGTGGCCGCGGAAAACGGACCCGTGTCTTTAGATATCCCACGACCAGTAAAGGGTTTGAGACAAATTAAAGATGCCTTCTAGCTATGCGCACTATTGATGAACTCTAAGCCAGTGGTAGCTGATTACCATATATAGCACGTAAGGCCCGATTGCTCCACATACAAGGGCATGATATTATTTCCTGCGGTCTGCATAGACTACAACTCAGCCCACATTGATCATCCAGCCTCGATTTTAACCTAATACCATCAAATCTACTTATTTCCACGTGAAGACTGCTGCCGCTAATATGTTAATACCTGACTGAACGACAAGCGAGTCACTAACCCGCGACAACACTCCACCCTACCACGTATCGTATCAAATACGATGAAATGATGTCGCTGATACACTATATCACAGTTGCCAAACTGACGACAGCTTGCTGCCAAACTGACGTTAGCTTTCTTCCAGCATCCTGTCAGAGCACGTGGGCCTAAATAAACAGAAAAGTACTGGTGTCGTTTCCACAACATTAATACCACGTAAACTGAGCTGTCCGATGACATAGGGCTGTCGTACGCGACTACGAAACTTTAAGCTATATGGCACTGAATCAAATTGTTATTTTAAAAATATATATGTAACTCCTACCAAATGTGATGAGTGTCACCTTGTTACTTTTGTTCATTCACATGCGCGCGCATGTGTACTATATATTGTTGGATCTGGGGCCAAAGTTAAATGCAGAGTGGTGACCGCATACTGGACACACAATGAAGCACTCTACGTTGTTAGTTCTAGCCTTCATTGCCGAGCGTTTTTCAACTTGGTTGACTCGTCTTTCATTTTCGTAGGCTTCTCTTCCCTTGTGAACTGCTTGCCTCCATTCACATCTGTTCATGGCCATGATTTCACATTTTTCTTAATCAATATCACATTTCTGGAAGGACTTTTTCTGGGTATCTCTATAGTGATGATTTGACCGTCCTCTTGGTCGATGGTCGTTCACTTGGTCAGTTCATCGTCAGATTCATGAGGAAGATGGGTATTCAACCTGTTTAGAATGACTTTAGCAACGAAATTGCTACCAATGGTTAAGAAGAGAGATCCCATGTCACAACTGGATTTGTCATCTTTGCCTTAGTACAAGTGTCCTATTCTGGTATCTTTCAGATCTTGCAGTTACCCATCCATCCTCCCAGCACATAGAAAGAGATCTCAGCGAATTTTTGTATCAGTGATGGACCACCTATTTTGAAAACTTCATGCGGAATGCCATCGAGGCCTAGTGATTTGCCACGTCGTAACTTTTCAATTGCTCCTGCTACCTCATCCTCCGTTGGTGGGTCGTCAAGTTCCGTACGTAGGGGTCTTACAGAGATCTGTTCAATGATTCTAAGGTCAATCGATGAAGGCTTAATAAGGAGCTACTCGAAGTGCTCTGACCATCTCATATTTATTGCCTTGTTATCAGTGAGGAGCTCACCCTCTCATTTCCGGATAAGGGCTGCACTTTTTAGCGGTGGCCCGTACAGCTTCAAGCTGGAGTAGAAGAGTTTGGCTTTCTTTTTCCATCGTTCATTGCTCATGGAATGCAAGCGCTTCTGAACTACTCCTCTAAGTTGTTGGAACTTGCCCCTCTTTGAGTCAGACTGTTTCACTGCAAGCCAGTTCTTGTGTGTGCAGTATACTTCTCAGCAAGAAGATTTCAAACTTCAAAATCATTGTCATCAAACCAGTCCAGGTGATATCTTTTGAGGACATCTATTGTCACTTTGGTGACGGTGTAAGCTTCATTTCTTGATTTGTCCCAGTTCCCCGCCTCTCACTCTCTCTCCCCATTGTTCAAAGCAACTTGCTCTAGACACTTTAAGAGTTCGTTCTTCAAAGCAATTGATATTCCAGGGTTTTTAATTTGCCGAACATCCAGTATTTTATGGGCTTTTTCCCCCCTGGGCCTGTTATTTTCATCACACCTGGAGGTTCACCTTTGATGTGAGGAGAATATCGTCTGTTGAGCATTCGGCACCTCTGATTGGTCTGGTGATGTGAAAGTTGCACAGATCATGTTCCCTGCAAATGATGAAATCTATTTGATGTCAATACTTCGATTTTAGGTGCATCCAAGTTGCTTTGTAGGCTTCTTTCAGTTGGAAGAAAGTATTTGTGATTGAGACGCTGTGCTGGGAGCATAGTGAAATCAGAAGCCTGCTAATTAAATTCTCATAATGATACCATACTGACCGATGATACCAGCCCCTAGTATCTATATCTGAGCTGGTTCTCGCATTGAAATATCCCAGGATGTTCAACTTATCATCTGAAGGTACGCATCTTACAATTTTGTGAAGCTGTTGACAGAAAGCGTCTTTGGTTTCATCCTTGTTTGTCATGCTGAGGACGTAGACACTTACCAATGTAGGGTATGCAGTATAGACACTTACCAATGAAGTGTATGGCAAGCCTCATAGCCATGACTCTGTCATTGATGCCCTGGGGTTGTGACTTGAGTTGAGAAACCTGCCTTCCTTTCGGCTTTGTAACCTGACAAGTAACTAATACATCCTGATCCGACCTCACTTAATTGGCTTTTGTCTTGAAATATTGTCTTGCTGAGAGAGGGCAGAATTGTCAACTCTGTATGTCTGGAGCTCTCGTGTTACCAGTGCGGTCCTTCTTTCTGGTGGGTTGGCCACTTTTTGATCTAGGAGAGTTCATAAATTCCATGTAGCGATAATCATGGCGGCCCGTTTTTGTTGGCAAAAACCTGTCCGAGCCCAGAGATTCTTAACACCCTTTGCTCATTTCCTGGTCTGCCCGTTTCTTTGAGCAGTGGCTCCAGAGCCATTGGGGACTGAGGGCCATAGTTTCCTTGTTTCTGTCATGTTTGTGAGGGGTGTTGGTTTTAGCTGCCATTCACATATTTAAGTTGCTGTTGTTTGCGCATAGCCTTCGCAGCTCTCTCCACCTGCCACCGCGCTTTCAGAGTAAACTGAGGTAAGGCAGCTATTCTCATGAGAGATTCAGAGGACTGAACGGTAGGTAGCAGGTCGCAGCATAAAGCCAAACCACGAGCAGTGTTCTGTGACTCTACGCAGTATATGTCTGTATACTCTCCACACAGTATATGGCTGCGGGATTTTGATGTCCGGGTTTACTCCCATTACCTTTCCTCACACAAGGGTAGTCCACACCTTAACAGAGACTTATCTCTACTCAGCATCTGATTTTCTGACTGGGTTTCCTCCCATAGATATATGGTCGTTGATGGCTCTCATGAAACGACAGCCTTTGATGACTCCTGATTTTCATCCATTAGGGTGTCTAGCCACCCACATCACCAGTTCCGGTTCGGGACTGGTGTGAGTTCCAGTTTAATCACCGGCGACTCGATCCTGAAGTTAATAGTATTGGGTTACAGGTTACCAGAAGCAGATCCTAAGACCTGACTTATCTGTTGCAGAAGATATGGTTTATTTAGAATTGAATGTTTGTTTCGCACTTCGAGTTTCACGCTGTCGCGATATTCAAGCAAGTGCTGTAACAACACTGTATTGGTGGTGTATTTATATCTCTCCAGGTTTAGTGATTGTGTTTTTTCATCGCTTTGCATTTCTTATTTATTGATTAGATACGATTTTCCAGTTTAGGCTATTTTTGTGTAAAGTCTGGTGCTTATATTTTTTGTACTTGTAGGTGGAAGAGCATATTATAAATTTATTTAGAATTTGTGGGTGAGCTGGTTGTGGGATATGTGTTTTGAGTGTGTTCGTTTGGTGCGGTAAATGTTTTAAAAATATTTTCGAATGGAATTTGCTGTATATCAACTATGAGCAGCTAAATCCCTAATGAATGGTGCATTCATGACCACATAATTTCATAATCATTTACAACTTGATGCAAAAAACGGGTACGTCGAATATTTTCCAGCAGGTGTTTGTTTATTTTTCACTTTTATACCCTCTATATATTTGAGTGTGTAACTTGATATGTGTGCATGTGTTTATATAGATACATATTATAGCGTGCGTGTATAAATGTGTGTGCATTTATGTGTATATATATGTGTGTGTGCATGTATGTGTGTGCGGGTATGTGCGTGCGTGTGTGTGCGTGTATGTGTGTGTATGTATATTTTATTGTGCCTCGGGCGAGTCATTCTCTTTTAGTGTCTTATTATTTAACACACCCACACCGGTTTGATTTTCACTCATTTACTTATTTGTTTTGAGCGAGTGTGTTCTGCAGCCTCTGGCTGACCAAAGCCTTGTAGGTCGATTTGGTAGACGGAATCTGAAAGAAGTCTATCGTATCTATATATATAAGTGTCAATTTCTGTTAGTCTGTATGTCTGTCCGTCTGACAGGATTTGGAAGCATTTTTCTGCATGATAGCTGCCTATCACGAAATGAAAGGAAAATCATTAGGAGGAGGAATTTTTATTAAACAAAGCAAAGCATTACAACGACCAAAGTTGTAAGAACTTCTGAAGTTTTAATAAATAAAGTCACGTGAAACAGTCGAACAGACATATAAATAATCTAAAAAAGAAAAATATCCTCAACGAAATCTTTTGGCGAAAGATTGCACGAATCTGTCCTGATTAAGCGGCATATCTCTCGGGGAAAGTATGCTCTGATATGTAATAAATAAAAATTTGTATATGACATTCTATTGCAAAAATTGCCTGGCAACGACAGGCTATTCAGCTAGAATATATATATATGTGTGCGTGTGTGTGTGCGTGCGTGTGTGTGCGTGCGTGTTTGTTTGTTTGCGTGTGTGTGCGTGTCTTTGTAGCTATGTTTGTTCCTACAGCATCGCTTGTCAACCGATGTTGGTGTGTTCACGTTCCTGTAAATCAGCGGGCCGGCAAAAAAGACCGATAAAATAAGTACTAAGCTTATAAAGAATAAGTCTTAGGGTCGATTTCTTCGACTAAAAAGACCCTTTATGGTTGTGCTCCAGCATAACCGCAGTCAAATGACTGAAAGTGCCTGAATAAAATCCTGTAGTTTCATCGAAGCCTAGGATATGAAGCTAATGTCTGCGTGCGTATGTGTGCACTTTGCCACACACACACAGGTGTGAGTATGTGTGTGTGTGTGTGTGTGTGTGTGTGTGTGTGTGTGTGTGTGTGTGTGTGTGAATATCTATAAAATATATTAGCCCAATATCACTTACTCTATTACAACATCATGTCAATATTATCAATAAATTTACGCAGCATGCTGGCAGAATCGTTAGGATGCCGGGCGCAATGCCTAGCGGCATTTTGTCCGTTCTGGGTTCAAATGCAGCCACGGTCTATATTGTCTTTAATCTTTTCGGGGTCGATACGAGTTGAGCACTGGGGTCGATGTAATCGTCTTAGCTCCTTTCCTCTAAATTGCTTGGCTGTGTGCCAAAACTTGAAACCAATATTATCAACAAATTTAAGGCGGTGAACTGGCAGATGCTAGGCAAAATGCTTAACCGCATTTAGTCCGTCTTTACGTCCTGAGTTCAAATTCCATTGAAGTCGATTTTACCTTTCGATAAAGTAAGTAGCAGTTGAAGACTGGGATCAATGTTATAGATTAGTCCCTTCCTCCGATAATGCTGGTCGTGTGCAAAAATTTGAAACCAATACTGTCAATAAATTTATTCGATCAGTTATTCTGCTTTTCTTCAAATATCAACTTTAATTGATTCTTATAACAACCATGCGCTGATATTTACTCGCAGGCACATAGACATTATATCAATAGCAATTAGATTATTCACCACAATAATTTTAAAAGATATTTTTATTGGAAAAAAAATGGTACTAAAATACTAGAATAACTTAAAAATCGGGTGGAAATTGTCCTATGTAGATATTTGTTTGTAACCGAAAGCCTCAAGTAATTTCTTTTGCAGTTAAAGCTTTCGACCAGATGATTAAGAACAATTTATGTATAGCGGATAGATTTTAATCCCAGTAAAAAACGAGAAGTATGAATGTATAAAAGTCTGAGTGAACATGCAACGAAAGCTGAATATATAAGGAAATATATGTCCCTGTATATAGTATGTAAAAGTATTTTCCGTGATAAGAAAAGCTTGAATGGATTTGATTTCATTTAACTTCAGAAATACTTTATTTTCTTTTAAATCAATGAAATTTCATTCTTTGATCACTTAGTAGCAGTATATTTCTGATATTTAATCTTATTAAAATAGAAAAGTTAAGAACTTTTTAAAATCATCTGTAGAAAATATTTCTCCAGAAACAGAATATAGCGTGCAGGAATGTTGTCATTGATTGGTTATCAGATATCGGGGAATAAGTGCACGAAAGATGACAAATTTATCTCATTTCGTAATATTTCGCAATCTACAGGTTATGAGATGGCTATAAATATTGAAAGTGAAACCTAATAAAACGTTTTCTATTCTAAATCTTTGAGAAAATCCTCTCTATCACACACACACACACACACACGCACACACACACACACACACACACACACACACACACACACACACACACACACACACACATGCACATACGCACGCACACACACGCACAGATATATTACATATATAGTCTACCACAGATACATGCTTTATCTATCTATCTATCTATCTACTTACCTATCTCAAAAATATCTCAAAAAGAATTACTTATTATTACCAAAAGCTATCGAAAGCTTTCTAAAACGCATGGCATTGGAATTGTTTATTGTAACGGCTTCTCCAATATCTGTGCAATTTAGATGCAAAGTTTCAATCAAAGCATCAAAACAATTTTCATGTTGTAGCAGTTATCTTACAGAATAACTGGAGGCATCACCATTGCGTATGAAAACGAAACCTTTAACTGTCTATGTGCAACAAATATTTCTAGGACTTGTCTTTATTCATAAGCAGGAGATTTGAAGTATATCAAAATTTGCGAGATTCTATGAAAATAAGATATTATCATCTCTTAATTTTCTATTTATATTTGTAATTTCTGTGTCAAATTAATGGTTACATCTCTCAGTGGTAATTCATTCATGTTTTCTTTCCATTATCAGATAATGTTTCATTTGATATTAATCAATCGATTAGTGTCCATATTTCATTTGTTCAACCAGCATCCATAATTGGAAGCGTTATTTTTCATTGTAAAATTGTCATGCAAACTGATTGCATGTTTAAGACAAGTAAACATTTTAAGATATTGTTTTCTGTTCAAATATTCACTGGCATTTTTGGGCCCGTAGATGTCATTGCAAACAGAACGCCTACCACATCGAGTTCATTATGGGGATCTTTAAACTCTTCTATTTTGAAATTAATAAGGGAGAATAAGTTTTGTAACCTCATCAGCGTTATGAGGTTCTGGGTTCAGAAGTTAAGAGTTTGTATCCGTTCTGTTTTGATTATTACAATTTATCTTGCTACTGGATTGTGAAGTTTTCGGTTTAAAATCTTTTACACCTTAGAAGTTGTATTTGTATGACAATGACTTTTTTGCTGTAGGATTTTCTTAGTGATCAAGTTGTAGATGAACGAAAGAAGTGCTGAAGAAAGCAAACAAGATTTGATATAAAATTGTGTACTTTATTTGGGTATCGTGACTCCTGCACGATGCTATCGCATCATTTCTACCAACATTTCAGTTCCAGTCATGTTGATTTTAAATAAAAATGTCTATACTGTTGTAAATTTTTATATCTTGTATTTCCTCGTTGAGCTTTTACATTTGGACTCAGATCCCTAGCCAGATATCCAGTCAACAAAGTGCCAAAAAGAAAAGCGACAACGATAAGGTGTATAACTAATTGAAAACGTAGCCGTAAATAGTAAACTTTACTAAGAAAGTTGAAATTTAGATTTGAAAAATGCAGGATAAGAAAAGAGGGTTAAGAGAATTTCAACACACACACACACACACACACACACACACACACACACACACACACACACACACACACACACATAAATAAATGCTCAGCAATCAATGAAGTAGTCATTGACAACATACACAAATGAAAGAAGCGGTTACGAAGAATCATTATAGACGCAGTAGTTCAAGCTTTGAAATAAAGTTAACTGTAGAAGCAAAAGTAATAGGCATGAATCTTTTTACATAAAAGGAATAGTCTTTTCTCCTTTATTTGTTTCAGTAATTGAAGTGCAGGCACTTTCAGAAAATTAACATTTCAGTATTGTTGAATTTATTAGTATTTCTGTATCACTATATGTTTATACTGGTTGGTATGTTTACAGCTGAGTTCTGTGAAGGAAACTATTTTCAGTTTGCTTGTCAAAGTTACCCTTGTGTCTTCAGATTATAATTATTCTTAACAATTTACAAACACGCAAAAGCATATACAAATGTTGTTTGTCTTTCATTGTAATATTTGTATCTTTCATCAACATGTTAAAGACATTAATGATATATTAAAGAGATTCTATTTACGTAACACCTACAAACCGAAATTAAATTGTCATGACAATATATACGTAGTCTGATCAATGAGTATCCGAACTGTTGCTTTAGTAACAAAGCTAAAGCACGCAGAGTAAAGCCACTTGGCACAGATTGACATTGAACTGTGATGTGCATCTGCACTTAGTTTTAACGTTCTAGCTCACTTCCGTTGTTTACAGCAGTCCTTGGAAGGAAGGTGTGTAGCGTGTGATCGTCGCATTAACCATAACAGAAAGTTGAACAGAGAATCTGCATCAAATTTTGGCAAAAGCTAGGGGATACCTGCTCAGAGGCCTACGCAAAGTTTTCAAAAAGTTTTCATCTTTCTCGACACAATCAGGGAGAACTTGTGCAACTGAACCCGAGCGTCTTTTCAGTCAGCTGAAAGCAGTCTTGACACAAACTTGGCAGGCACGTGTCTCATACTCAAATCTTCAGTGATAATTGGCTCAACTGAACCGTAACTAATCATTACATCCTCTGATAACTCATGGATGGAAAGGCGGTGAGCTGGCAGAAACGTTGGCACGCCGGGCGAAATGCTTAGCGGTATTTCGTCTCTGGGAGTTGGAAGTGTTGGTATTGTTACCTAAGTGCGTTGATATAGTAAGTGTAGTTTCTGTTGACTGTTTCCGTGTTGTTGCCTGTTGTATTTGCTGTACCTGTTTAAATTTGTATAATAGTTTTTGTTCAAAAACTATTGTGTGTTTTTCCCTGTAGGAGGAAACATTGATTGCTGGCAAGATGCCAAAAAGTTTGATTTAGAGGCCAAAAGAGTTGAAAAAATATTATTGAAAGATGTTTCAGATTCATCAGAAAATGAATTGCTATTATTGTCGAGGACTCCCGTTGCAAGGAGGAACATCGAGGTGAAAAGCCTTCAAACGGAGGAAGGCAAACAGAAAAGAAGTTTTGCGTCTGCAGCTGGAGATAGAACTCGCCAACTGTCGACGAATAAAAGTGATTTGTTAATGTACAAGAACATGATAACAATTCAAGACGACGTTGTCAAGGTTCAACCACCAGAAGAGTTTTTACTGACAGAGAGGAAAAAAACTATTATATTCAAGACGTACTGGAAAAAGAAAGAAAAATAGAGCGAGTAAGCGAGGAATAGGTAGAGAAAGGTTTAAAGCCCATCTGGCAGGATATCACATATCTAGCCAGAGGGAAAAAGTTCGGTACCATCGAGGTACACCTAAAAAATATTGAAACGGCACAGTTGCACTCGGTGAAATCATTGGAAACAGAAGACGTAATTTTAATACCAATATACATGAGTATGAGGACAGCCAAAATACGAATACCAAAAGTCCCACCTCAAGTCGACCCTATGTGGTTGATGGCGGCAGTCCTATCAGAAAGAGTAGATGAGATAAAACTACTTCAGGCTACCGTCTCTGAGAAAGCAAATTGGACCGGCCACACGGTCCACCTCATTATTCAAACAAAACAAGCTGTATTAGAACAGCTTCCAGAAAAAATAGAAGTTGGGGAGTAGTTCCTCAACGTTTTTGTCGTGGGGCGTAAACCCCGATGTTTTCTGTGTGGTCAGCTAGGCCATATAAAAAAATACTGTAAGGAAGGCGAGGAGGAATCTGAAGATGAAGAGGAAGAAAAAAGAAAAAGAAACAGAAAAGAAAGTTACTAGCAAAAGAAAAATAGAAAATATAAACCAACCAAAACAAATAGAACTACGACCAAAAAAGACATCAAAAAGAGTCCAACCAAAAACAACAAGAAAAGAAGTAGCGGACAGAGGAATTGTTGCACGACATAGTAAAAATGAGGATTTAATGAGAGAGATATAAAACAAAAATATCAGCCACCAGGATAGCAGAATTGTCGGACAAATACAAAAATTATGAACTTTATGAAATGGACAAAAAAAAAACAAACTCATAATATTTTATTAAATACGTATAGAAAGTCTGTGTCAGTAATGAGACTGGATTTTAACCAATCTATTTTCCAAGACCTGCCACCTCCGACCTTTTATCAAGAAAAGGTGGAGGGTCCCTCTCCACCGGACAGCCCTGCTTAACAGGTAAGTCATGTCTATTCACATTGGTTGTGCAAAATGTTCATGGCCTGATGTCTAGCTGGAAGTAAGAACGCATCCTAAATGACATCAAGTCATTGTTGTAATTGGATGTGATTGTTGTAACGGTAAAGGAGCCAAGAGATCTGCTCCCCCTCCTGAACGATTATGAGAAATATGTTTATCCGAGTCGGGTGGGAGGTGGGGCGAGGTGTTGGTCCTACTAAAAAGAAACCGGGTAGCCGAGAAAAAGTTGGCTTTTTCTGACCCAGAAGGCAGGTTGGTCGTTCTTGACCTGACATTCAGTTGTAGTAAGATAATCAGGCTAGTCGCTATTTATGCACCCAAAATTATGGGCCCGCAAAGTGAATATTTTCGTGACTTGGGCAAGTTCCTGGCCACGTCGCATTCATTTGTATTGTTAGGAGACTTTAACACAATATGTGACGCACACACAGATTGTGTTGGCTCGAACATGAACTGAAAATGTAACCCAGTCTTACGGAATCTGTTAAGTCACTTTCAGCTAGCAGATCCATATAGGCTGGAACACCTGAACACTCCTCAGTGGACGTGGTCAAATAGTGACGGGTCTTCCAGAACATATCTAGATAGGATTTTAATTAGAGAAACAGATAAGTCCATAGCTAAGTGTCCACATTTTTTTTCTCGTCGGCTACAGTGACCACAAGATGGTTACCTGTAAACTGACGGTAGATAAGTTGCATAGTCAGGGATCTGGCTACTGGAAACTCAATACCTCCCTTTTGGCGATTGAGGAGTACAGAAAGCGGACCGAGATGTTAATACAGAGGGCATTAATAGGTACCATCATTAATAACAAATGGTGGTACGCCCTAAAAAGAGCCATCAAATATGAGTCTATTAGGTTTAGCATAAGTTTAGCTAAGAAGGGACGTAGAGTAGGAGATGGTATAGCTAAGGAACTAGAAGAAGCCTGGAGGACTGGTAATGCGAACCAAGCGAGGGTGAAAAGACTGGAGTTAAACTAGCATCTTGAAGGCCAACCCATAGGAAGTATTGCCAGAGCTAAGTTACGTGCGATGAGAAGTGAAAGAATCAAGGCCGCTGGATGGGCCCGAGTGGTGGAAGCTCGACAAGGAAATAGTTCCACTATTCGGTCTTTGACGAATCAAAATAGTGTCTTGGTAAACGAACCCGAGAAAATGTGTGAGGCCTTTCGGGAGTACTTCGCCCAGCTGTTCGGGAGTGACGACGGTCACAGGGGTGGGAGAGCCCTCGAGGACTTTCTTGCCGGGCTGCCGTGTCTCTCGGGGTCGGATGCGGAGTCTTGCGAAGGGCAAATCACACCTATGGAGGAGATGGAGGCTTTGGACGACTGTAAAGTGGGTAAGTCGCCGGGACTTGATGGTCTTCCGTACGAGCTGTATAAATGTATGCCAGACTTGTTCGGGCATCTACTGGTTGACGTTTACGCGAACTGGCAACAGAATGGGTTTATTCCCAGATTTGTGCGCCGGGGAGTAGTGACGTTGGTCAGAAAGGACCCGGACAAGGGGGACGTTATAGAGAAGTTCAGGCCAATCACTCTGTTAAACGCAGAAGTGAAGATTTTGGCCAAGGTCTTAGCGAAAATGTTGGCGCGTGTCTCGAATGGTATAGTCGGGGAGGCACAGACATGTGCCATCCCAGGCATAACCATTCAGGATACCCTCCATCTTATTCGCTATACCATAGAGAAAATTGGTAATAAATCTGGCAAAGTGGGGGAGCATTGGTACATTTGGACCAGTCTAAAGCTTTTGATAGGGTTGACCATCGATACTTGGCGACTGTGCTTGCGCGGTTCGGCCTAGGCCTTGGCTTCCTCATGTGGTTTATCGCTTTGTACCACATTAACTCGATATATCGGGTGAACGGTTTCCTTTCGAAGCCGTTCTGCATCAGACGCTCAGTTCGTCAAGGATGTCCGTACTCACCACTTTTGTATGTGGTAGCTCTCGATCCGCTACTGCGAAGGTTGAGTGGCATCTCGAGAGAACCAGGTCTAGAGGAGTTTGTTACGACTTACGCGGATGATATCACTATCAGCGTAACCTCAGTAGCACGCTTACGTGAAGTGGGTAAGACTATTGAGGCTTACGAGGAGGTGGCAAAAACAAAGATTAACCGGGAAAAGTCGGTCGGCTTGCAGCTCGGCACCTGGGTTGGAAAGTCGATGCCTTCAGACAGCGTTGTTGGGCGCTGGACGGAGGGACCGGTTAAAATGCTGGGAGTTTGGTTTGGACCAGGCCTCCAGATAGAGAAGAACTGGATGGAGGTATTGAGCAGGGTGGCTGCAGTAGTCAAGACATGGTCTTGGCGGTGGCTATCCCTGAAAGGGAGGGCGGAGGTGGACAATGTGTTTATTGCATCGGTCATTACCTACCGCCTGACGGTTGTGCCCTGTCCGGATTCGTGGTTGATCAGGTTGGAGAGATAGCTCTTTGGCTTTTTGTGGAAGGGCAGGTCGCCACTTGTGAAACGCTCTGTTTGCTGTCAAAAGCCTTTAAAGGGAGGTTTAGGGATGCATTGGTTAATGATGCGCAGGCATGTGTTGAGGTTGAGACACCTCTGGATTCTCCTGGATAGTGAACGGGTGTGGTCTCTGATGGCCAGACAAATGTGCCCCAGTTCAAAAGTTTTTGCGAACAGGAATCCTGGTGTTCCCGTAGACTGAGGTCGATTGAATGGCATAAAGAGTGCTTTAAGGTCCTCTTGCTATTCCGGCGCTCGGGCAAAGTCAGCGGTGGGGGTTCCACACGGATTTTATATAGTGGGTTGGTAGAGTCTGAATGCGACGATGGCTTGGGGGCGACTCTAGGTCTTGGGTTTATTCAACTGGACAGCCTGTTTCACCGTACATTCGGGTTGAGAACGTTGGACAACTTCCAAAAGTCCTTAACCTGGTAATGCTACAGAAGTGCCTTGCCCGTTTGGGATAAGCTCGCAAGACACGGTAAGCGACAGTCGCTGACCTGTCCAAGATGCGGGGTGGGGGAAATCGTTCCTCACGCTATTGTCCAGTGTCAGGAGATATCTGAAATGTAGGCTTATGCTGAACACCTGTTGTCCGGCGAAGGAAGAGTACAGCTGTCGAGTGAGTCAATTATAAAAATTGACCCACCGGGAGTTTTAACAAACGAAGATAAGAATTGTTTTCTCACGGTTATAGCAAAGCGAAAGAGGCAGTATGGAAGACTAGAGTAAAAGGAATTAAGACAGGCAACTTTATCTCTGGCCACAATTTACGATCATTTTTTTACTTTTCATTTGAAAAGGAAGGTGTGGCTGGAGAAGACATATCTGTCGGAGTGTACGTTCCAAAAGAGATGGAAGCATGATGCACGAGTGTTGTGCGGCAAGGAACCGTGTGAATAGACGAGAAAAAAAGAACAAAAAAGATACCAGCGATAGATCGGGGCTTGTGGGGTCGGAGCGTGGCCTGATCATCGCTTCATTTGTATTGTCCCTGTATTGCTAATTTCATTCGATTTTTTATATATTTTATTTAATTTTTAAAAGTCACATTTTATATAAAATCATTCCGATTCACTGATCCCATCAGTTGTTCTGTCCATTTCTGTGTTTAGCCCCCAGTGGGCAATAAAGAAATTGGTATTTCGTCTGTCTTTATATTCTGAGTTCAAATCCCGCCGAGGTCGACTTTACCTTTCATCCTTTCGGGATCGATAAATTAAGTACTGGGGTTGATCGAATCGACTGGCCTCCTCTCCAAAAATTTCGGGCCTTGTGCCTAGAGTAGCAAAGGATAACTGATGGATGGTAATTCGACGATTCCCCCTCACAGTTGCACGCACATCTGCGATGTTTTTCTCAGTTCTGCTGATTGCGGGTCTCCGAGAACGTTCGTTAATATCGACATTTTTTCGGCCATCTTGCAAACGTCTGAATCACTCGTACACTTGTGTGCAGCTCATACGCTCCTCTCCGTACACTTTCTGCAACTTTGCGTTGACCTCTGAGCAGGTATCGCCATGACAACTTTCTCTGTCAATCATTAAGGTCGCCTTTATTTGTTGTTGTTGTTGTTATTAGTATTCGTACTATTATTGTGATCTTTTGTATTTGTTTTTGTGTCACTGCAACAATATATTTTCTTATGAACTGATTGCTGGAGAATAATACGCATGGTATATTTGAGGAGACTCGAAGAAATCCGACAGTGCTTAATCACATTCCACCTGAGGATTGACCAAACACACAACTGTCACTGAATCATATTTACGTATATAGTTATTCTAAAGAATAATATTATATAATGATATATAAATGTTACATAATGATATATAGATGTGAACTCTTCAACTTTAAACTGGTGTCCAGTGCAGAAACAAATGTTTTGATTTGCTATTAAAGCTTGCTTTTTCCATCTTAGTGTTAAATAATTCTTATATTAATCTAATACAATATATATGATGTTGGTAGGGTAATACTCAAGCGGTGCCCTCTTAAAGCACACCTGCTCATTCCATTATTACAACAAACCTGCATGTAAGTAGTATCGTTATTGTATTGATGTCAGGTACATATCAGAGTTGAACATTCTGGGAATATTGTTTTCACAGTTATTATGTAACAAGTTGAACATGTTAGATAAATATGTAAGGAATTTCCCATTAGAAATTCTTCAGACAGAGTATCAAACAATGCAAAACTTCCATGCGTGTTCATATCTTTGTGCGTCTGCGAATCGGACTTTTGCATGTGTGTGTCTTTCTAAATTTGCGGGTGCCTCAGAGTGCGAGCACGTGCACACACACATACATACATACACAAACACACACACACACACACACATACATATTCATGTGTTTGTTCGTGTTCGTGTGCTTCTGTGTGTATGTGTGTTTGCATGTGTGTGTGAGTATTTATGTGTATACTTCTGTCTCCTTGTGTGTGCATATCTGAGTCTGTGTATGGGTTTTTGTAACTATGTACGTGCGTCTGTTATGTATGGATGTGTGTCTCCTTATGTATCTTTGTGTGAAGTGTGCGTGTGTATTAGGTCATGTGTTTCAGTCTTCATGTGCGAATGTCCATAATACCTATGTACCTATCCATTTGTATGTCTCTCTGTTCACATTCATATCTATTTATCTACATATATATGCATATACATATACGTATATACATGAAACCAATAGCTTCGAAATATGTTGTTCACAAGAACTCAGCTTTGTCACACATGAAAATCAACATACTGATAGCAAACTTAGTTAGGATAATGAACAACGTGTCCCCACTATGCAAAACCCTATGAAACAAAGAAACATGTACTGCTTCTTTGTCGATGATTTGAAATTGTATGCCAAGAACATGGATGATATGAAAAAAAGCCTCGACCTGGTCACAACATTTTCTGGTGATGTAGGACTAGAGTTTGGCCAAGATAAATGTTCATATATGGTTGTGGAACGAGGAAAGGCTAAAAACCACCCTAACAACATCTCCATCAATGGCCTATCTGTTTCTCCAATATCTGAGGAATCCTACAGATACCTGGGAGTAGATGAAAACGTATCATATGAAGGTACCTGTAACAAGGAACGTGTTACTAAGGAATACAGAACAACTTTCACATCAATAGCGATGTAGACCGCCTATACCTAAAACGAAATAAAGGAGGGAGGGGCCTAACATCAATTCAGACTGCCTTTGAATGCCGTGTCATATCTCTCCGACATCATTTCATAACCACCAAGTGTCGAAGTGCACCCCTTGATGAAGTCTGCAGACATGAGGTAAATACCATCATGAGATTGGGAAGGCAACTACTTGACAAGCATTCCCTATTCGACAACCCTGAACTCTTACCCAAAGAAATTGCAAGACTCTACCGTAACATAACATCAGAGGAGAGGATGAATGCATTCCAGCAGAAGACCATGCATGGATACGTTAACAGAAAGCTCCAGGGTGATAACAACATTGACAACCAGAGCAGTCTATCGTGGACAAACAATCGGGTCACCAACTCTCACTTTGAAGGGTATGCCTTTGCTATTCAAGAACAAGAAATAGCAACCAAATTCCTAATAAACAAACGGGACAGAGAGGCGGGCAAAGCACCACAATGTAATAATCGATGCAGACTCTGTAGAATCAGTATCGAAGATATCAACCACATCATTAGCAGCTGTCCAAAAATGTCATCACGGTATTACCTACCTATGAGACATGATGTGGCCAAGACACTGTATAATGAAATCCGCCGACAGGATAACCCCGGGGCTAAGGAGATGAAAACCCATAATGAGGTAGAGGCCATTACCACTCACAATATGAAAGAGTATTGGTGGAATATCCCAATAAAAACCTCAATAAAGTGCAGACATAATAGACCGGATATAGTAATCTGGGACAGAGAAGAGAAACTCTGTACAGTAGTAGAAATCAGCTGTCCTGCGGATGTCAACATCCCACTAAAGATTAGAGAAAAAGAAAACAACTACGCCGAGCTACTGAGAAATTTGCAGATACTCCACCCAGACTACAAGTTCAGATTCATACCCGTGATTGTTGGGGCATTGGGATATGTAACAAACTGCTTCAACAAAAACCTGGAAAAATTAGGGTTCTCAAAACCTGAAAGAAAAAGGCTGATTAGAAGACTACAGATTCAAGCCATCAATGGAACTGTAAAGATATGTAAAACTTTCCAAAAATTTAGCACATAAATACATATGCATGCATCTAGACATAAAAACGCATCCATAAAACAAACATACATATCTGCGCATACACTAACACCAAATACTGCACACACACACACATATGCACAAATACCTAGATGATGTTGATAAAAGTTCCAATGAAGGAGCCTTGAATCTATGTTAGAGTCCGGCTCTTTCTCTATGGACAAGAAATATAGAAATGAAACTGATTGATAACATACATACATACATACATACATACATACATACATACATTCTTCAGCTCTCGGTCATAGGTTGCCGTTGACTTCTTGTCGAATGATCATCTCTCGCAAGCTTGCACATATTCTCTCTATTGTTTCTCCTCAGTGGCTGGAATTACGAGCGCCAGGGATCTCTGCCATTCCTCGCTTCGCAATGCCTTCTCTTCCCAGGTATCTGGAGTAGATGCATGAATTCTTCATATGTGTCTTTAGCACATACCTGTATGTCATCTTTGGTCACCACGGCTCCTCCTGCTCTGGTGCAGTTCAGTGTAGCAAACTGCCTTTGGGAAGCTGCGGCCCTCCATCCGGCAAATATGTTCCATCCAACATACCTGCGATGAGGTAATTAGGGCTTCCAGAATAACTGCGCCAAAGCGGCGCAGGATCCCTACATCAAGAATGAGATCCAATCATCGGATATCAGATTATATATGCATGTGTGCATGAGTATGGGTACGTCTGTTTGCTTATATGTTTACTTATGTATGACAAATGCACCTTTTGCCTTCATCTAAACCCCAACCCTCTCTTCCTTCTCTTTACTTATATAAATCCATTATAAGAATCTATTCACCAAAACAAAAGACAGCTAAAAATGAATACTACCTTGACAATACAATGTCACCCTAAAATATATTGTTCATTTCTCCGATCGTAGGTCAAGTAGATCGATTGTATTCAGTCTTAGTAATTATCCGCTTTAGTTAATGTCAAAAAGTAAAAGTTGCCGACATTCTTACTTTTTTGCTGTTTGTTCTTTTACTTTTGTTCTTTTACTATTACATTCTTCTTCTTCTTCTTCTTCTTCTTCTTCTTCTTCTTCTTCTTCTTCTTCTTTTTCTTCTTCCTCTTCTTCTTCTTCTTCTTCTTCCGGGGCCGTTTTAGGCTTTATTTATTCGATTCGTTTAGACATAAAGGATCGGCTGTGCCTATATACTGGAAAACTATTATCCCAGCACTCATGTTCTTGAAGTCTGCTCATGATAAAGGTCGGGACTGTGGTCGGTGGAAACATATTTCTGCTTAGACAATTATAGTCATATTTTGTACATAAAAAAGAAATGAAAAGAAGTTGCAACATTACTTGCAGGTTTCGTATGCTGCGTCTGCGGTAAACCTTATAGTTGTGCTAACCTTACATCACATCAGCACCACAACTATGACTATCCAAATGACGAGCTACATACAATGTGGTTAGGATTATATACTAACGGCCTGTCTACGGGGATTTTTGTAAAGATATCGAAGTCATTGAATTTAATCTGGTAGACTAATGTTATAACTTGGGCTATTTAAATTGATGCTAAATATTTATAGATCGCTTAGTGAGTATATGCCTGAATAAAGACACACACACACTAACGCAAAAACACACATATATACATATGTACATATATATACATACATATATATATATATATATATATATATATATATATATATATATATATATATATATATATATATATATATGGGAGAATGTACGAAAAAAACAACAGATGAGGACAGGTGGTGTAAACAACAAAAGGATGTATATATATATATATATATATATATATATATAGGTGCAGGAGTGCCTGTGTAATAAGTAGCTTGCTTACGAACCACATGGTTCTGGGTTCAGTCCCACTGCGTGGCAACTTGGGAAAGTGTCTCCTACTATAGCCGCGGGCCGACCAAAGGCTTGTGAGTGGATTTGGTAGACGGAAACTGAAAGAAGCCCGCTGTATACATATATATATATATATATATATATATATATATATATATATATATATATATATATATATATATATAAATATATATATACGTATATACATATATATATGTGTGTGTGTGTGTGTGTGTGTGTGTGTGTGTGTGTGCGTGCGCGCGCGCGCGCGCGTGTATGTTTCTAGCTGTGTTTGTCTCCCACCATCTGACAACCGATATTGGTGTGTTTACGTCCCCGTAACTTAGCGGTTCAGCAAAGGATACCGACAAAATAAGTACTAGGCTTACAAGGAATCCTGGGGCCAATTTGTTCGCCTAAAGGTGGTGCTCCAGCATTACCGCAGACAAATGACTGAAACAAATAAAAGAGTAAAAGAATATATATATATATAAGTTTATGTATATATTAATATTATCTCAGTTATTAAAACTTTCGATAATTTAAATACGTTAATAGTTACCAGAGGTAGCAAAATTACACTAAAAAACAAGATATCACAGCCGTTTTACAGGTAGAGATACCAAGTTAAAGTGATACATTTTGAGAAGATATGGATAATATAAAGGAAACAGAAAATGGAGATAATATTGATTTGCATCCATTATAATTTACTAATTATTTTCAAAAAGACTGCATTCCATCTGACAGCTGTTTCTGCTAATAATATTCTTTGGTATCACCATTAATATGCTAAAAATATGAATCATCGTTGGTAATAAAACCGATTTGAATTATGGATCATCATCAGAGTGAAAAATAGCAACATGACTTGATTCTCACCATATTCAACCTTACCTTCTTCTTTTCTTGTCTTTTCTTTCTTATTTATTTATCTATTTTCCACTCTGATGAAGCTCCATGATTCAAATCGATTTTATTACCAACTATGATGTATATTTTTAGCCTAATAATGGTGATATCAAATAACATTCGCAGCAGAAACAGCTGTAAGATGGGATGCAGTCTTTTTGTAAAGAATTAATAAATAATAATTGATGCAAATCAATTGTTGTTAATCAATATTATCTCCATTTTCTGTTTTCTTTAAATTTTGATTCCTGATAAACTCCTGTTTATCCTTGCCTTCACCTATAATTTATGAGCATAACATGTTTGCCCATGTTTAAAAATATAGGTAATATACCGGTAGTACAATCGATATCCCTTATCCCTTAGACCGTTATTTTAACCTTTAGCTCAGCAAAACCCATATATATATATATATATTTATATATATATATATATATATATATATATATATATATATATATATATATATATATATATATATATATATATAAGAGTTTTGCTGAGTTAAAGGTTAATATATATATATATATATATATAAAATTATTTAAAATTATAATATAGGGTATCTAAGAGATACCACCACGCTGAAAAATAGCAGTCAAATCTTGACTCTAAACCACAATAAATGTTCATATAGCACAAAGAGCGAAGACGAAGACAAAATAAACTATTAAAAATAACTGGATAATTCCATATCCCGGATTTCTGGTTTTGCATAATAAATGCTTTGCCTTCATCGGTGGAATATACTCAGAAAAGCACATAAATACAAATATATATATAAACATACGGTATACTTACATATACGAACGTATACATACATATATATGCACGTATGCACACGACCAGTTTAAATTGCCCGCCTAAAAACTCCTCGTGCGATATGGTCAGAAATATCACCGCAGTAAATACACTAACAAAATAAATTTATATAAATAAGGATAAGATCGATATTTAAAATATTGATTTTATCAAGTGGCCAGCATGGGAATAAAAACCATCCAAGGTAACAATTATTTAAAATTATAATCTAAGAGATACCGCCACGCTGAAAAATAGCAGTCAAATATTTTTTTACTTATTTAAGCCATGCCCCTGCGGTCATATATATGCACAGTTTATATTTTTATTCATATTCATTTTCCTGGAAAAACATATTTATCATGCGTTGTCGAGAAACACGTAGCAAACGTAAGTATAGTATGTATGCAATAGTAAATCTTCTTTTCTTGGACTATAGGAATATATATGTTGTGTGTGTGTGAGTACACGTGTGTGTATGATAAGTATGCATGTATGTATGCATGTGTGTATGCATGAATTGTGTGTGTTAACCATGAACAGAGACCTAATTTTGAAATGAATTATATATTCTAAAGCTTTATTAGAGTAACCAGTGAAGAAGGTATAGTGCACTTTCTATCCAACCTCTTCATGAATATCAATTCTAGACATTACCAAAACATACATATTTAAAGGCAACTTTAAATCAGTTCGAATACTTTACTAGAATTTATTTGATCGAATTGGCTCGAAGGGAAGAAATCCGCG
>NC_142931.1:90837173-90877173 GCF_046866305.1 Octopus bimaculoides | reverse complement strand
CTTTGAGAAAGGGATGAGTTGGACATCAATTTTACTTCTTCAACACAAAACCTGTGTTAAAGCAAATTTAAGTAGAGAGAACTAGATGATTTTGTTTTTGGATATTCAAATGAGAATCACTATATTGTGAATGGCAGTTAATTTGATAAACTGCCAAATTCATTTGGTTTTCTTATAAATAAAAATATATTTTAAGTCTTTGAAGAGCCGAACTAATATCATTTTTGAAACCTGGATGACACCTGTAATAAAGTAAAGCAAATTTTGCTAAATTCAAAATATCATTGACGAAAATTTAAAAAGGGAGAAGTAGACACTTTGCTCATTAATATGAAACTAATATGAAATGAGATTAGTTTGCATGCATCATCTATCATTTACCTACATTCATACCATTTTCTATCTTTAAACTCCTGCCTCATGAACAAAACAGGCTTTAGCACACTATTCTGTGCTGTAGCTAACCTTTGCCACCAAACAAAGATTACATTTGTCACTAAGTATATAAATTGATATATTTGAAAACAATTATCCTTAATACAGTGTTACAAGTACGTTCTTATCATGTGAGAAGCGTACAAAGATAGATAATCCGAAAATGACTTACTGTCTTTGGCAAACATTCTCAAATGTAGTAAAGAGAAGGAAAACATAGTGAAATTGTTGTATAGATAGATAGATAGATAGATAGATAGATAGATAGATTTCTTTATTAGCCACGCAGGACCGAATACAGAGGGGACAATACAATGTAGAACTTTTCTTTTCGAAAGAGAAAAAAAAAAAGAAAAAAAAATTGGATCAAAAGAAGTCGAAAGCGTTTTGGACGTGTAAACAGCGAAATAACAATGTTCTGTTCATAATAGAATTCCCAATAGTGGGAGTAAAATGTAATACAGATTAGGTTTATCCATGGAAAGAAAAGCCTATGAAAAAGACCACTGTAACCTCAGACAGAGAAAGAAGCACATGAGAGCAAAGCGCGCTCTCTTTCTTTTGGATTTATAGGATCATGCTCAAAGCGGTTTTGTCATTCACGCATACCATCTTTGCTACATTCACCCACCTTTTAATGAAACTTTCATGAGACAAAACTTCCCTCTCTTTTCTCGTCTTCCTTTTCAAGTGGTACTTGAAAAAGTTGATTAGCGGTTGGCCAGAGAGGAAAGTGTTTGTCTCTAAACCTTTCAAACGCATCCACTACACACATTCTTTCACCATAGCCACCAGTACAATGAAAACTGCCTTACCTTCCCAGTTAAAGGTGGTGGGGCAATATTCACGATAGACTCGGCCGACAACCGAATTCGTCCCACACATGACAACAGCCGTTCGACATAAGCCCACGGATCTGAAACATTTGGAGATTGCACGAATGCGTGCAGAACGGTTTCGTCGCTCTGACCGCATCTCAGGCAAGTCGGTCGGGTATTTCAGGAACCGTGCCTGTAGAGCTTATCCCAAACAGGCAATGCTTCCCGATAGCATTACCAGGTCAGGGATCTCTCGTGATTGTCCATAGTTCCCGGCCCGAATGTGACCCTTAAGAGGCGGATCAGGTGTTCGTTCTCAACGCCCAGATTCTCCCCAAGAATGTCGTCACACCTCCCCTCCACTAATCGTCTATAGAACGCTTTTGTGGAAGTAGAGTTTCACAAGTTTGTTCCCGGACGGCAGAGTTGCTCGAGAGCACAGCGACACTTGCTGTGCGATTCTCTATTTGATCCAAGACTGCATTTCGGCCAAAGAGACGAGCTTCAGGAAAGCGCGTCTCACAAACGGCGACCACACCTGTTCACCGTCGTCTATGAAGCGCTAGAGATGTCGCAGTCTCAGCGCATGTCTGCGCATCATCAACCACAGCATGCCCAGCCCTTCATTTAGCAGGTATTGACAGCAAATCAGAACGCTTCCTTTCCACAAAAAGCGGAAGAGTATGCGTTCCAGTTTGGTGATGGTAGGGTCGGGACAAGGCACGATGGTCAGACGGTAATAGATGACGGATGCGATGTACGTGTTCGCCACCTTCGCCTGATCTTTTAGGGATAGCTTCCTCTCGGTCCATTGCTGGGAGAGAGTGGCCGCCCTACTCGTTATCTCGTCCCAGTTCTTCTCCATTTGGATGTCTGGACCGAACCAGACCCCGAGCAATTTAAACGGTCTGTCGGTCCAGTGTCCCAAGATAGAGACGCTGTTGGACGGCATGGGCTTATTTCTCCAGGTGCCGAGTCTCAAGCCCACTGACTTTTCCAGTTTATCGCTCTCGTTACCGCTTCGTATCCTTTTAGTGACTCGCCGATCAAGTCAATATGCCTTGTCAGATAGTTGAGAGATGTCGCAGTCTCAGCGCATGTCTGTGTATCATTAACCACGGCATGCCCAGCTCTCCTTTTAGCAGCACACAGATCGTCTGACCATCGGAATGCTTCCTTTGCACAAAATCGGAAAAATATGCGTTCCAGTTTGGTGATGGTAGGGTCGGGACAAGGCTCGACGGTCAGGCGGCAGAAGATGACAGACGCGATGTCCGCGTTCGCCACCTCCACCCGATCTTTTAGGGACAACTTACTCTCGGCCTATTGCCAGGAGAGAGTGGCCACCCTACTCGTTATTTCGGCCCAGTTCTTCTCCGTTTGGAGGTCAGGACCAAACCAGACCCCGAGCAACTTGACCGGACCATGGCATCTATCCAGCCGCTATGAAGACAGCCTCCAAGTATCGATGGTCTACCCTATCGAAAGCTTTGGATTGATCCAGATTGATGAGGGCTCCACCCATGCCAAGTTCCTTAACTATCCTGTCTATGATGTAGCGCATCAGATGGAAGTTGTCATGGATGCTCCAGCCCGGCACGGCGCACGTTTACGCCTTGTTGACCAGTTTCTCGATGACAAGCGCCAACCTCTTGGCTAACACCTTGGTCAAAATTTTCAAATTTGCATTGAGCAGAGTGATGGACCTGAAGTTATCTATGACATCCCCCTTGTTTTGATCTTTCTTTAGCAGCGTTACAGCTCTTCGACTCACAAAACTAGGGATGCTCCCATTTTGCTGCCAGTTGCAGTAGACTGCTGCGAAGACGTCTCCAAACAAGTCTGGCATACAACTGTAAAGCTCGTAGGGCTGACAATCCAAACCCGGCGATTTGTCCCTCGAGCATTCTGCCATCGCGTCCCGCACGTCCGCAGCCATGATGGCACTTTCGCAACACTATGCCTCTCTTGCCGAGAGTCGTGGCAGGCTGTGCAGGTAGACACTGAAGTCGGCCCTGGGTTCTCGCTCGCCACTCGTCCAGAATAATCGGGCAAAATGTTGCTGAAAGGCCTCACACATTTTACTGGGCTTGAGTAATTCGCATCCCTGTTCATCCACCACAGACCGAATGGTGGCTTTGTTGTCCTCCACCAACCCTGGCCTCGTTCTTTAGAGCACGCACCCTAGCCCTGACAACACACCCTTCGTGTTTGGCGTTGAAGTGTTGGTCGAAAGCCAACCTAGCCGCCAATACGTCGGATGCGATGCCACTTCTGATTGCCTCTTCTAGCTTCTTAACTAGGTCACATTCTATTTTGTTTCTATCTATCGCTAGCGCTTTGCTATACCTTATTGTTCCCTTGAGGGCAAACTACCATTGTGTTGTTGATGATGGCTCCTGTCAAAGGCCTCTTCACTAGCGTGATAGTCTCGTCTCTGTAAACCTGCCTTGACGGGAAAGACGCATTCAATTTCAAGTAACCGTGACACTGCCTATGTGCCTTATCTAAGTCTAGCGTACGCATCACGAGTTTGTCATCCGTGTAGCTGACTATGTGGAGTTTTGGACTCTCTACGTTATCTCTATCTACTGTCCTACACAGTATTCTATCTAGATACAATCTCGACAACCCAATGCGGTTACTCCATGACCACGTTGGCGCATTCGGGTTGTTGAGTCGGTACCTATAAGACAGTTGAAAACGTTTGAGCAGGTATCTGAGGCATTTGCATCCCCTTCTAGTCCTATCTCTCCCCACGTAGTCTAGATGCGTGTCCAAGGTAGCATTCCAATCCCCCACTAAAAGTAAAGGAAGAGACATTCCTAGGACTACTTTTAGACATCGAAAAAATCCGGCCGACCTGTTAAAGGCGGTGCGTAGACTGATATGAGTCGAAAAGATCAACCATTGCTGCTATCGACATCCATGACAACCAGTCTACCCTCCGGGTCTACGAATATTGTCTTTACTTCGAGATCCAGACTATTGCGAACAAGTACCGCCGCACCACTACCGCCCATTCTCGGCAAACAGGGAGAAAAATAAATATTAATCTGTCCGCCGAACATGATTATGGAGTCTGGTCTCACTTATGGCTATAATTTCTAACTCGCGTGACTTTATGTCATTTAAGAGGTACCCTTGTTTCCAAGGGGACTCCAAGCCACGCGCATTAACACAACCAATCTTGATCATAATCCTAATGAGTTGTGTGTTTTAAAACACAAACGAAAGGAACAGAGAGTCACTTACTGCTCGAAAGATTTTGTGTCTCCTCCTTCGGTTTGTCCTCGAGGAGATCACAATAAAGTTTTTTGAAAGGCATTTTTGGCATTTTCCAGCCGTTTCGGGATATATGCATTTTAGTGTGTGGTGCAGGGTTGGTGTAATATGCAATATTTTGATGCGTTCTGGTGGTGTTGTGTGTGGGTGATTGTTTGTTTTGATGTCATCGTAGGTTAAGTTTGTTTTGGTGTTGATGCATTCCATCAACTCTGTGTTTCTCGTGTTTATGGCTGGGAGCATCGTTGCTGCATATGTTTTTGCGGTGTTGGTTTGTTTATGCTTGTGTTTGTTCGAAATGTTTTCGGGTGTTGTGTATCTCCATGCTTTGTTGGCGTTTGCTTTTGTTCTTTTCTTGCTCCTCTTGCTCCTTCCTTTTCTGGCTATTTGCCATTCCTCACTGCTTTCGTCTTCCGACGAAAGTTCTGAGGAATCGGAAGGGGATAAGGGCATATCGTAAGCATCTATGTGTGTTTGTGTAAGTGGTTGTGTTGTTGCTTTCGTTGATGTTAGCTGTTGATTGTGTGTGGTGTATGTGATATAGGAGAAGGGGAATCAGTTTTTGTATTTTCTTTCGGTTTTTCCGTTTCTTTAGTTCTTGCTGCTGGTTTGTTGGTGTTTTCCAGGTGCTGCTGCACTTTCAAATGTTGGTGTTAGCGGGTTTGGTTGGTGCGTTTGTTTCGTTGTACTAACCCTGTTGTCAGTCTTCTCTGGTGTGGGTAGCAGCGCATTTTTTTAGATTTTTCTGGTCGTGGTGGTTGTTGTTGTTGTTTTTGTTGTTCCTTCGCTGTTGGGCACAGTATTTAGGTGCTCTTCGCTGCCACACAGGTAACAGCGAGGCCTCCTACTTTCTACCACTACGTATAGATTATGGCCGTCTGACAGCTCAATTTGATGTGGGACGCTATTTATTGAATCCTGATCTATTTGCATCAGCAACTGAATAGATTTTCCCGACTAATTCTGTTGCTGTAAGACAGCAATATCTAATATATTTATCTATCTATCTATCGACGTGTTGTCGCATCGGCTCCGCAGGTAATCGCTTTTTTCGACCTTTTATTGCACACATGTTGTTTTAATCTTTGCACACGAAGTGTGTGAAGCACCTAACTTTCGTTTGAATGTGTTTTCAATGGAGGAATTGGCCCTAGGGTCAGTTTCAACTCTATTTAAATTTCTTTTTTTTCTCGACTTTGAAAAATGTCGAGAAATTTCATAGTGGAAGGCTGGTCAAATTCGTTCATGAACCAGCATTTCCCTAGCCTTGAAACGCTAGAAGAAAAAAGAAAGAACAACTCCTGCACGCACACACTCGAATACAAACAGAGACATGAAAAATATGAACAAAACAAAGGCAAATCTGAGAGACGCGAAGATTTTGGTCACACGTTGATCAAGGTATGTCGGAATCAAAACTAGTTCCTCAGACTGTAGGGTGAGCGTAGAGAGGTCTTTGGCTTTTTCTTCGTTGTTAAAGCAAACTTGTATTGTCGCATATCTCTTGCACCAGTATTGTCTTTTTTGTTTTAAGGCTTCTGCAAAATTTGATTTTGGATGGTAGTAGGAGCAGAAATCTTGGCCATTGTGTTGGTGCTGGCAGAAGAGCCATTTTGTTTTGTAGTGGTGATAGTAGGAGTCTTTTCCATACTTTCTTTGTTGTTGTTGTTGGTGATGGTGGTGGCAATTGTGGTAGCAGCGGTAGTCTTGGTGGTGGTGGTGGTGACAAAGCTGATAACAATTGTGGTTGCAGTATCAATGACGTTGACAACGTTCATCTTCGCGTCTCTCGGATTTGCCTTTGTTTTCATATTTTTCATGTCTCTGTTTGTATTCGAGTGTGTGCGTGCAGGAGTTGTTCTTTCTTTTTTCTTCTAGCGTTTCAAGGCTAGGGAAATGCTGGTTCATGAACGAATTTGACCAGCCTTCCACTATGAAATTTCTCGACATTTTTCAAAGTCGAGAAAAAAAAGAAATTTAAATAGAGTTGAAACTGACCCTAGGGCCAATTCCTCCATTGAAAACACATTCAAACGAAAGTTAGGTGCTCCACACACTTCGTGTGCAAAGATTAAAACAACATGTGTGCAATAAAAGGTCGAAAAAAGCGATTACCTGCGGAGCCGATGCGACAACACGTCGATAGATAGATAGATAAATAGATAGATAGATGGATGGATGGATGGATCGATAGATGGATGGATGGATGGATGGACGGCCGGATGGATGGATAGGCAGACATACATACAGATAGATAGATAGATAGATAGATAGATAGATAGATAAATAGATAGATAGATTAGGCAATAAGAGTTGAATAAACTTTACAAAGTTTCATTTGAATCACCTTTTTATGAGGAGTAAATTATTGCATAGACAAACAGACCATTACTGAAACTTTACTAAAATCAAAAACAAAATTCAAATTATCTAACACTGTCATTGTAGAGGTAAATTAAAATTATCTTTATTTGTCCGTTTTGATTGATTATAAGTTAAACAGTGTGTCTTGATTGTTAATACCAATGCACACATAATGTTAATATTCTCAGCTTCGTGTACAATATCAGAGATAAAACCAGTCTTTATTATTTTACAAAAGAGATAAGAAATATTCAACAAATATTCTGGATATAAGAAAGTCGATTCTGTTTTGAAGAATGAAGCTTTTGCTTAGTGGATGAGATTGAAAATAATATAAAAAGAAGCAATTTGCATATTTAATCGCACTTCATCATTAAGGAAATGGAGTTAATTAGATACATCTGTATCAGTATAGTTCTATATAGACAGCAAAACATTTATAAAATATATTAACTTGAATGAAAAAGTTTTTAAAATACTGAAAATATAATAAAGTCAGTCCTCTTTTTTTTTTCTTATTTGAATCCGAAGGTATCTTTTGAAGAATATTCTGAAACCTAGTAAAGTGAAAGAAATTAAAGTAGCATAAATTTCAAGTGCGTAAAATTACATTATCGTCTCCATTTTCTAGTATACACAAACTCCAACAAGTATAGCTGCGATTGAATAACTATATATAAGGTGTTAAAATATTGTTCTTGGAACGGATATTCATAAACTCTATTTCTAATAATAGATTTACTTTTTTAACCGAGCTTCGTTTCTGATTGTGTTCGTAATTTCTTGTAATAATTGATTTGAAGAAGTGATGACATACAGGAATCTGATACATTCTTTCTTGATAAATGTATTAAACCAACTTCAAAATGTCAATACAGATTAAGGATTTCATTATCGATATTATTACTGATATTATGCGAATTTTTGAAAAATTATATTTGAGACTTTGTTTTTCAATTTGAAACAAATATAGTAAGTTGAAAAGTCGCAATTTTGACTTGGTCGTTTTGAGATTACATTTTCAAAGCTTACGGTAAAATAAGCATTAATTTTGAGGTTCTAATGTTTTTCTTCTTTCTTTGCAAATATCTTGATACCGTAATGCTTAAATTCGAATTGAGTTTACCCTATTAAAATGAGTTTATATCAGACCCATATAGGATACTGCATATACTGTATAAATTCAAAAGCGGCGAGGAATTTGCATTTTGTCTATGAAAATGAAACTTTAAATGTCCGGACCTGCCGGCGATGGTATGACCAGCTTCATTAGGGAACGTTTTATCTCAATCTAGATGACCAAATTTTATCAATGCTGAGCTTCTGAAAATCCAAAGCAAATTGCATGATAATTAGCAGAACAGTTCAATTCAAGTCGCACTTCAACCATAAATCACCTTAAAAAACTAGGGGGAAAATGTATAAACTTGGTCACTGGGATTTCATCATTTGATTACTTCTCTTATTAAAGAGTTTCTCTCTGTTCGTTATTGAAGAGAAGACTTGCTATCAAACCTTTCCTGATAGAATCAGCATAAGTAATGAAAAGAGGGTTCCCTGAAATCATATCTAAGGAAAGACAACATCCAGTAAAAGAGGAGAATCCATTCCAAACCGGAATCACAGTAGGAAAGAGTTATGCATTGTGATTGGAGTTTATATGATGAATGCCGTCAATCATAGTGTTAAACTAAAACGAAACAGTAAGCACGGAGAAACATTATCGACATCTGGAAGTATTGCACATACATTTGCAGAAAAAGCATTCAAAAAGTAAAAAGATGTGGCTCACATGAAAATTCAAGACCTCATATCGCTTAAATCAATCACTCAGGAAAAGATTTTGGCACTAAATGTTGAAGCTTTACTTGACCCTCCTTACTCTCCTGACCTCGCTTCATCTAACAATCAGCATTTCAGCATTATTTAGATAGAAAACAGTTTATTAATTGTGAAAACGTCGATTCTGAGTGTTTGAGTGAGCAATAAACTATTTGCCAGGTAGATGAGATTATGTTATCAATAATGAGGGGAAATATAATCTTGACCGAAGAAGCGTTTGTTTATTTCCCATCTGAGAGAAATTCCAACTGGAGTACATGCTCTTGTCCCTTCAAGTTGAAGTCTTGAACCGGTTGTAGACTGAGATTTATTTGTCAATTACACGCACTTCTTCAGAAAAAGATACCGTTTTTTTCTCTTCAAAGGAAATAATGTAATATACCAAGAATATACAGACACTGTATATAGATATATAATTAACACTACACCTATCTATACCTAAACAAAACTATTGAAACCAATGTTTCTCAAAAATAGTTTATTGAAAATTAACCAACGGCAATATTAACTAATAAACACTTAAGGAAAGTTGTATAACACGCTAACAAAATTATGAATTAATTCTATATACGTTCTAAAATAATGATGAGGTCATAATATCCGAAGGGAACATGATTAGTTAAAATTTAAATATATAACCCTGGATATGTTTTCCCTAATATTTACAATCTTAAAATTATTTTAGACGAAGAATAAACATTGCCTTCTATAAGATTAATTAATTTCTTCATATATAAACCTTAGAATATAACGTAACTTAGAATGGATTATTAAATCAACACCGCCAAATGATCGAGTGATATATAACATATAACAGAGGAAGAGAACATATTTGATTCTATTCATACCAAAACTGACGAACTTCAAATGTCAAAATTGATAATTCTTAAATAAGTATGTTATCTGAGATATAACACTACCCCGATAACTTTAGAACAAGTAGTTCTTATATACATATTTATTATATTATTTGCAGTTTGCACTTCGTGACATTCTTTTCATTAGCTGTCGACTAAGTAACACAGTGATTTTGTCACCATCCGATCAAATCACTCCCTCATGCAGTGCCTTGCAAATTTGAGACTACGAGGGAATGTCTAGCTACTTTCGGCCTATATCACAGCACACATATTTTTCTTCCTATTATTTATGAAATGACCACACCAAAACAGAGGTAATTACAGCCGTTCCAAACATACAGCGGTTATTTTGTTTTACTGTTTCGGAATGTTTGTTCTGTGCCCTTGGCATTGGTCTTTATCTCATATTCCCCTGCCAAATCCGTGATGAAGCATTTTCTCTTTCGTTCTGCAGTTTAGGAATCCCTGTTTTGTCACCCTTCTCGCGTTCAATGAAAGCCAAGTGTAACATTGTGCCTTTTGGTTAAAATCTCATGACATTCTTGTATACTGCCATCCTCTTACATCTCTCAGCTCTCTATATCTTTCATATTTGAATCCTTGCTACGTATAGCCCACTAAAGGCACTATTAAATCAACAATTACGATTATTTTACTATTGAAATTGACCATGCAATGGGAAAGAAATATTGCTTCGTTATTGCAATATACTTTCCGAGTAGAAAGCTTGTTACTAATCCACTTGTACCCTCCGTTTCTTTTTTAGCTTCTTTTAGATATCTGGGTCTTGGTTTTCCATTTTTACGCTATTGCATTATTCTTTCTCGAAATACCAAAATTCAACTTGGTGTTCAGAGGCTGAACATAAGCCATTATTCCACTATTATTTGTCGTAGGATTATTTTTCATCAAATATTTAGCCACGTTAGAAGAAATACAACTAATGCAAGCATGAGTTTTTCAAATAAAATCTATTTTGTAGAAAGAATATTACAAGTTTGCTGGAGGGTCTATATTATTAGATACATATTACTAAAGTTAAAAAGCATGTTTTACTAAGAAAAAAACATTTATTTGATTGCTAAAATTACTACATAAATGCAAACTACAAAATATGTATACGTTAAGGCTATCTATCTATCTATCTATCTATCTATCTATCTATCTATCTATCTATCTATCTCCATACATACATACATACATACATACATACATACATACATACATACACGCACACACACGCACACATACATATATGTATAATATATAAAGTTGTTTTACAAACAAAAAATGTGTATTAAATAATGTAAAATGATTATATTTATCATAAAACAAAGTAGCTAGTTAGAAAATCTCTATAAGCGGTGAAAGTAGTAAATATACTGAGCAGAGTACTCTATCCTGGGATATTATACGTGTGAGAATGCGCTCGCGCGTGTGTTTGTGTGTGTGCCAAGGGAAGTTATTTTATGGCATTCTTTCGTTTGAAGCAGCAAAGTTGTCAACTCGATCATATGGTCGATCCTATGGTGTCATATGACTGGTTGTTAATTTCGTAAGTTTTGTTTTTATTTCTTTATACTTTGAAGAGAGCAGAAGTTGAAAGAGAGGAGAAAGTGAAAGGCGACATTTGCTTTGAAGTGAGAACAGAAAATGGAAGAGAGGAGAAAGGGAAAGATGTATGTACGTGTATATGAAATGGACGCGTGTGTGTTTGTGTGTCTGTCAGAGAGAAAGAGAGTGAAGGTGTGTGTTGTCATGTATGTATCTTTTGCATGTATGTGTAAGTGGCACTCACTCGCGCTCTCTCTCACACACATTATCTTTCATATAAACGTACATTAGTAGATATACATACATCTTTTTGTATGTAAGTATTCGTGTATGTATGTGTGCGTGTGCATGTGAGTGATTGTATTTCATCATAACGTATAGAGAAATGGATGTCTTTTAAGCTACACACTCATATAGAAAATGTGACGTCGTCGTCGTCGTGGTATAAAATGTCGTTTAGGATAGTTGAATTACAGAAAGATCATAATGCTAAATTTTTGAAAATATGTAAATGAAAATAAAGTTTATTTGTTAGCTGAAAGATTTTGATACGCCATACGTCAAATCTTTTTAGACACCATACGTCAAAATTGGCAACTCAGTTTTCGAATGTATTCGTTAATTTCTGTAATTTTTTTTTATTTCTTTATGCTTTAGAGAGAGCAGAAATTGAAAGAGACGAGAAAGTGAAGCTGCGACATTTACTTTGAAGTGAGAGCAGAAAGTGAAAGAGAAAAGAAAGAGAAAGATGTGTGTACGTGTATATGACATGGACGTGTGTGTGTCTGTGTGTGTGTGCGTGTGTGCGCACCCGTGCGTGTGTTCGTGAGAGAGGAGAGAGAGAGTTAGTGGGTAAAGGTGTGTTGTCATGGATTTGTAAGTGACACTCGGTCTCTCTGTGTATCACACACACGTCTTTCATATACACTTACATAAATACATATGCATACATCATATATATGTGTGTGTGCATGTGAGAGAAAGTGAGCGACTATTTCGTCATAACATATACAGAAATGAATGTCTTTAAAGCTACACACTCATACACTCGTCTTGGTATAAAATATTAACGATAGTTGATTTATAGAAAAGATAATGTAAAATTTTTTTAATGCAAATATGTAAATGAAAATAAAGTTTATTTGATAGTCGTAAGATTAATGAATCATTTGATACCCCATACATCAAAATCAACAACTCAGTTTTCGAATGCATAAGGAAGATACGCGCGCACACACACACGCACACACATACACACACATATACACACACACACACAAACTCTCTTTTATATATATGGGAGTGTCCCTGTCAGCCGTTTTCTCTGTCTCTCACATTCCCTGTGTACCTATCTCTTCCTGTCTCCTCCCCTTCCCTGCTATCAGCCACCCTCATTATGTCACATTTCCCTGAACCTAACACTTTTGCACCCCTCTCATTTTATCATGTAATAGCCCAACCCCCGTAGTCGGCCCATTATCGATTTTTATTGAAATCCAATTAGCCTATAATTGAACTGGATGTTAGTTCAACATGTATACAAAGTTTGGAGAAGATTGGTTCCATGGTTCGGGCAGCAAGATGGTAACAGACAGACAGTCAGAAATTACCATTTATATATAAGATATATCGTTGCTAGTGTGCAAAAGTGTCGTAAGACCAAAACGTTGCTTTTTCAGGAAGCGAAAAAATAGTTTCACTATTCCATAGGAAAACAAAGTGTAGTTTTGATATCTTAGCTTGTGAAACAGCAGGTAGATACGATAGTTTGACCAAAAGAACCGGCTAATAGAAGCAAAAATAAATATTGAAAAAAACTCATTTGGCCAAATTATGACATACGCGAAATTAACATTAATGCAACGATACATACATACATACATACATACATACATATTATATACATACATACATGCATACATACATACATACATACATACAGTGTTACATAGAGAAACCTGATTTTATTATTTTTCCACTATATTAATGAATACTTTCAGGGAGATTGTCCTATTCAATGTTGCACTGTTATTCTATTTTCTACAACGCTTCTGGAAGTATTGAAAAATGTATTGCGGAAAAGAAAAGAAATTTGTTTCATTGAATGTTAAAGCTATATTAATTTCATCGATCTTTTCAGCCTTTCTTAATTGGTCTGAAGTATCACTGAAAAGCTATTTGCTATTTTTTAAAATTATTATTATTAAATAGCCCGAAACTCATTGAAAATGAAAATTGAAACTGTTAGATTTTGTTTGTTTTGAACAGTGAGAGATGAACTGTTAGAAATGGTAGAGCCTCAAAGTATACATCGTAGACTATATTGTTTCTTATCGCTAAATTCTAAATTGAAATATAGTTTCGGTCAAACGTGCTTTTTTCGTTATGATGTCGATACAATGATTACCAAGAATATACTATTGTTTATTAAATTGACTATATCTCACTTTTAAATGAATACTTCTGATCAAGCTGGAAGCAATTCGATTTTGTTTTACAGTTCGATTACAAACATTCATATATTTTTTTATGAGACAGCTTTTTTAAAAAATACTTTCAGTCAGTCAAATTCATAGCCTAAGTAGTCTGTACGTGCACAATAAGGGGTATACCTATCTTTCTCCATCTTTTCTAATCATCAGCCAGTCACAAGTTCTCCACAATGTTCCTTCCTATCAATTCCTTCATGTTCTTCAACTACACTCTTTGTGGTTACGGTATGCCTCTTTTATTGTTGAGTTTGCGTACATTATTCATTTGTGGTAAGTTGTCATGTTGACACGACCAAATCACTTCATTTATCTTTTAATATAAGTGATAGGTGGATGATTTTCGTGTTTGCAGTCTTCCCTGTAATTCATTTTCGTAAATTCGATGATCTGTATATGGAATGCAAACCTTCTCTTTACAACGTTTCATTTCAAAGGCCATGATTATTTCTTACTGCCCGGTCCTCACGTCGAAAGAATTGCAACTATAAATTGCAACTGAAATTATTTGTGCTCTTTGAACACCACATTTTTGCTGTGATTGTAATCTTTTAATATTTCCAAAATCAAATTTTGACAAAGCTGCTGAATATACACAGTTTTATTTGTTTTCTTTGATCGCAAATCTCCCTTTTATTGCTCTTCTCAAATATTTTCTTTCCTTAACTCGTTTCAACACCTTCTCTGCTATTTCAATTGAATTTATTATTTCCGTTGCTTCAATACTTATTTCATTCAAACTTCTGTGAATATATTAAAGTCATGAACAAAACAGACTTCTTTAAATCTTGAGTTAATATTTCTCAAGGACTTGTGTTATTATGAAACACATTGAAAAAGTTTAGTGAAATAACACAGAATTTTTGAATACTTTATATTTTCAGAGACCGAACAGTGTTTGTGAATGCAAGCTAATGAAACTGCTTTAAATTTACAGTGTGTTTACTGTTTGCAGCAATGCTCTACGCCTCAAATCTGTAGCTGTATTGAGAGCTGAGCGACCTAGGCCTTTAATGATGTTGATAAAGTAATTCTTCTTCTATAGAGAGGTGCTACTCACTACAGTCACCAAACGCAAGCGATACATTTATTCCATCCTTGAACCCAAAACTCGAATTCGCTAAAAAAAAAAAAAAAGTCAGGCGTACACCGTTGTACCTATTAGTTTACTTTGTCTGTATCAATTTTTATTCCCAAATGTTGATGTAACAGTACAAAACGGGGTGTAATACTTGTAATGTAGTGGTTTTAAACAGATAGGGAAAAATAACAAGAAATCGGAAATTACTCATTTTGCTCCAGTTATCAATTTTGTCCCACTTTCCTATAGTAATTTCAAGTGTTTTACAGAATGACGAAAAATATACATAAAAAAGGTTAAATTTAATGAGTTCCACTGCGTGGCACCTTGGACACTATCATAGCCTCGGGCCGACCAAAAGTCTTGTGAGTGGATTTGGTAGACGGAAACTGAAAGAAGCCCGTCGTATATATATATATATATATATATATATATATATATATGTATGCATGTATATATAATATGTGTGTATGTCTGTGTTTGTCCCCCACCATCACTTGAAACCGATGTTGGTGTGTTCACGTCCCCGTAACTTAGCGGTTCGGCAAAAGAAACCGATAGAATAAGTAGTAGGATTACAAAGAATAAGTCCTGGGATCGACTTGTTCGACTAAAGGCGGTGCTCCAGCATGGCCGCAGTCGGATAACTGAAACAAATAAAAGAGTAAAGAGATATATGCAATAATTCTAAAACCGAAACAATGTTGCTTTTAGCTGTCGAGAGATGTAATTTTATAATTAAAACTAAATTCAAAATTTAAATTTTGGAACTCCTTGTTTCGTAAATAAGACCATTTTTCAATGCCTCACTGAAATAATTAAGTTTAGAAGTAGCAATGTGTGTGTGTGTGCCTTCCACTGCAAGTGGTCAAAGTAAGGCTATTGCTCAGTCATGCGTTGAAAGAAGGAATTTCACCTAGAGACAATAACTTCTTTCTACACACACACACTGTGAGATACGCACTCACAGATACATACATACATACATACATACATACATACACATACATACATACATACATACATACATACATACATACATGCATACATACATGCATACACATATATTGGGGCCCTGAGGAATGTAACACACTGCCTAAATACCAATCTTGAAAAAATCGAAAACTGCAGATCCAATCTGGAACTGTAAAACTTTTGTAAAACTTTCCAGAAGTTTAGCACTTGGATGTATATGAGCATGTCTAGACATGCAACAATATGCATGAGAGTACATACATAAAGCAAAACATACAAATCTGCACACATACATACATACATACATACATACATACATACATACAAACAAAAATACCCTGTTGTTAGTGTTGAAATTCCAATGAAGGAAGCTTGGATCTAGATTAGAAACTGACTCTTACTCTATTGGTAAGAAATAGTGAACTGAACAATGGCATACATACATACACACATTAAACTGAAGATCAGCGAAAAAGAGAATACCTACGCTGAACTATTGGGAAATCTACAGTTCTTCTATCCAAATTACAAGTTCAAGTTTATACCTGTAATTATTGGGGCCCTGGGATATGTAACACACTGCCTAAATACCAATCTTGAGAAATTAGGCGTCCGTCTACCAAATCCACTTACAAGATTTAGTTGGCCACGAGTCATATTATATGACAATTGCTCAAGACGCTACGCAGTTTGATAGAACCAAAGACCACGTGGTTTGGAAGCAATCTCTTTAACCGCACAGTCACACCAGAGCTATGAACGTGTATGCGTGTAAAAAAGGAAAGAGAAAATTATATATACTTGAATAGATAAAAAATTAAGTAGCTGACTAAACGAATGCTTAGATTTATCCGTCGATGTCTTCGTCTTAAGCAGCTTTACATGCTGTCATCTATAATTGGTCAAATCAAATCGAATTTACAGCCAACCAACTTTATATTAGTGCCTACCATACATATTCAAACTAGATCTATGCTATATCTATTCGGATATTTTTATTGTGATTTGGTATTATTACAATAGCAACTTAAAAAATAAAAGTAATAAACACTACTTCCTTTGAAGTATTTTTTATTTTACTCTATATTTCTATGTTTGAATATTATGTAAAGGATATAAATAATTTTGATAATAGATATCTGCATACTAATTCCAGAATATTAAGTGAAATTGTTGATATATTTTCCGAAGTTATCAGGCAGAGTAAAAAGTAACATTTGGAAATATGAAATTCATCACAATATATTTCAACAATTAAGTACCATTATAATCGATACATTTTTGCCAAAGTGTTACAAGTTTGTTTATTCCGGTAACATAAAAATCTGGAGTTCTGGAGCTGATGAACTCTTTGAACGTACTTTCAGCATCGGTTTCATTTTTTAACTCCTTCTCTCTCAGGAAACCATCAAGGTGCTTGAAAAAGTGGTAGCTAGTAGGAGAAAGGTCTGGGGAATAAGCTGGGTGGGGAAGAACTTCGTAGCAAAATTCCTTCAACTCCTGGAGCGTCACTAGGGAAACGTGTGGTCGAGCATTGTCATGAAGAATGATTGGCTCTCTTCTGTTGACCAGTCTGGGGCAGAGAAGAGCAGGTTTTTGTTCATTTTGGCAATTTCATGGCAATATGTTTCTACAGTAATGGTTTTTCTGGGATTTATGAAGTTATAGTGGATAAGTCCAGCAGTACATCACTAAACAGTCACCATAACCTTCTTCTTGAAGAGCTCAGGTTTAGGGAAGGCTTTCGGTGCTTCATTTTGGTCCAGCCACTGCGAAGAGTGTTTTTTTTTATTATTGTACAGAACCCACTTTTCATCGCAAATTTTATATCTGCGCACTTTCTGATTTTCATTCAAATCGTGTGGTACCCATTTGTCGAGCTGTTTTGATTTTCCCATCGCATGCAAATGGTTGCAGGCAGTTTTCTAGTTAACTTGAAGTTCTTTTGCCAGTTCGCGTGTGGTTTTACGTGGATCTTTCTCAATGACGGTCTTTAATTGACCGTCATCGATGACAGATGAGCGTCCACTACGCTCACGATCTTCAAGGCTCAGGTCTCCTCTGCGAAATCGTTTCAGCCATTTTCGAGCTGACCACTCACTGGTCATTTTCTCGCCAAATGTTTCGTTGATATCGCGAGAAATTTCAGCTGCTTTACGTCCCTTTTTGAAGTCGAATAGCAAAATTGCTCGAATATCGGGGTTTGACAGTTCCATTTCAGATGTTTGTAACAACTATTCCTTTATTGCTCTCAGGGGACCAAACATAGAGGGGACGATACAAATGAGGGAGGGGGTGGAAATAATGATTTTAAAAAATTTATATAAATCGGATGATAACAGATAATAAAACATACAATGAAGTGGGGGACGGGTTTAGCTTCGACCCTGCAAGCCCCGCGCCAGCCGTTTTGCTAACACCTTGGCCAAAATCTTCAACTCTGTGTTAAGCAGAGTGATAGGCCTGAAATTATCTATAATATCCCCCTTGTTTGGGTCCCTTCTAAGCAGCGTTACCACTCTTCGGCTCACAGATCTGGGTATAAACACATTCTGTTGCCAGTTGGTGAAGACGCATGCTAGTAGGTGACCGAACAAGTCTGGTATACTGTTAAAAAGCTCGTAGGGGAGACCATCTAGTCCCGGCGACTTGTCCCCGCCGCAGTCCGACAAAACCTCTTGCACATCCGCAGCTGTGATCGGCCCCTCACAGCACTCCGCTTCCCACCCCGAGAGAAGCAGCACGCCAGCGAGGGCGTCCGTGAGGTCTACCCCTCCCGAAAAGCAGAGCGAAATGCTCCTGAAAGACCTTACACATCTCCTCGGGTTCGTTTACCAAGTTCCCTTGATTATTTATCAAAGACCTTATAGTGCCATTATTTCCACGTTGGGTCTCTATCACACGGTACCATCCTGCGGCTTTGATTCCTTCCCGTCCCATTCCACGTTGCTTAGCCCTGACTACGCACCCTTAGCTTTTGGCATCGAGGTAATGGTTAAGCGCCTTTCTCGTAGCTAAAACTCGGGGTGCGGAGCCAGATTCCAGTGCTTCGTCTAGAGCCCTAACTAAAGCTCTTTCTACTCTATTTGCTATACCTATGGCTCTTTTGAGGGCATACCACCATTTGTTGTTAATAATGACACCACACAATGCCCTCATTACTAACTGTCTAATCCAATTCCTGTACTCTTCATGAGCCCAAAGTAACTTATTGAGTTTCCAGTAGCCGGATCCCTGTCTACCTAACTTATCTAAGTTCAGCTTTGTGATCACTGTAGCTGAGATAATGAAATTGTAGACGACTAACTAGGCTTTTGTCTATTTCCCTAATAGAGTCATCTAAGTAAGACCTAGATGACCCATCGCTATTAGTCCATGTCCACAATAGAGCATCTGGGACATCTAGTCTGTACCTATCTGCTTGCTGAAATCCACTGAGCAGATTATTGAAGCACGGGTTTCCCCTCCTATCAGTAGACGAGCCAATGTAATCTACGCGTGCATCGGCAGATTACGTTAAAGTCACTTAACATTACTATGGTGTGAGACGTTCCAAGAAACTTCTCCATGCCTCGAAAAAAATCAGACTACTCAGTTCCCGAGGGAGCATAGACAGCTACCAGCCTGAAGACCTTACCACTGTTTAGTGTCACGTCAAGAACGACCAGCCTACCTTCCAGGTCGATGAAGATAGTTCTTGTCTCTAAATCCAGCTTTTTCCTGAGCAGTACAGGAACGCCTCTACCTCCACCAGTTAGACATGGAGAAATAATTTTCTCGTAGCCATTTAGGAGTGGGAGAAAGTCTCTTTGACTACTCAGCCGGGACTCTATGGTAACTGTAATATCCATTCTATGCAACCTGAATTAATTAAGGAAATGATCTTGTTTCCACTCTGACCCCGGCCGCGTACATTCAAACACCCAACATTAAGAATATCCATAATGGTTATACTTACAGTTTGAGATGGGGTGGTACGTCCATCTCATTCCTTTTGTTTTTCGTCCGGGGCTTGCGTGGTGTCGTTGACTAGGCCTTCAAACATTTGAGGGGAAAAGTCTTCCCCCAAAGGGCTTATGTCATTTTTAAATCGATATAATTGGCTCTGTCTATTTCATAAATAGCAATGTTTTGAAGGATGTTTTTTCCCTTATTGTCTTTGGTTACGTTGGCCGCATTTCGTATGTCGTTTAGTCGATGCAGTAGTGACATCTAACAAGTCACTACTGCAGTTTTTAATGACTCTGTTGATGCTTGTTTTGCCTTTTCCTCGGTTTTAAAACGGACCTCTATTGTGGTATACTTCACTCCTCTTGTGATGTATGTCACGTTGGTCCAAACTGGACAGAGGCACAGCTCCACCGCCTCTTGTGTTATCCAGTTTTTTTACTTTGGTCACAAATGATTTATATATCACGGTGCACCGCAGTGCATTCGGCGTCATTTCACTGGGAGGGGTAATCACTGTTTCGCTGCCCTCGCTTTTCATCATACCTTTGTATTTTCCGAGCTCATCGCTTCCACAATTTATTGTCTTTTTTGAGACACCGGCTGTTACTGCAAAATTGTTAGCTTTTCTTCCTTGCATAAACTCTTCTCCTGTCGGCATGCTAATTAAAATTGTGCTGCTTTCTCTCCTTCTGATATCTTCACTTGTATCAGGTTCACTACTGGTCTTGGTTTTAATAGGCGATTCTCCATTTTTTTTTTTTTTTGAAAAATACAACAATATTTTCCCCCTTCACACAAGGGAAGAAAAATAGGTGTTTTTAAAAAGCATTCAGCAAAAGTTCAACAACGTAATAAATCAACAGTAATAATTCAACAATTAAACACAAATATTACAACTTACGTCTAACAAACATCCACGAACAAGTCGAGAGAGATGATTATAACAGCGGTGAAAAAAATATCAATGTTAATTTATTGATGCATTTGGGCAAGTGTACATCTGTATTATCTGACAATTGCAAAAAAAAATGTTTTAAAGAAATTCAAATCTCTGCAAAAATCCTGTACAAATTCTTCCTGGTTCAAAACGTTGCTTACTTTTTACTCAACCTGATAAAAGAGGATTCAGTCTTGTATGTGTGTATTCAAAAATATATACACACATACATACCACACACGCACGTACGTACGCACGCACACACACACACACACACACACACACACACACACACACACACACACACACACACACACACACACACACACACACACACACACACACAATTACATATATACATACGAACATGCATACTACATACAATCAAATATACATGCATACATTCATTCGTTCATGCATGCATACATACATACATACATACATGCATACATAAAGATAACTTTAATATGTTTCGAAATGCCGCGAAATTTATTCATTGTCTCTAAAATACAATTAAATAGTCCGTTGTCAACTGATAAGCTTTATTTTAAAACTCTTTGGTTCCAGTAGGCGCCTGCTTCGTAAAATATCGAACATCAGAGGCATACGTCATTCAAAGAATCATTTAGTGCTATATATTCAAATATTTTGTCCAATTTCCAATAATCGGACAAGATGTTGCTGTCATGAAATAATTCATGTATTTATTGAAATTCAGTTTTGTTTTTACTGGGACAAAATATAAAACCAACAGTGAACCCTCTGAGATTGTCTTTTAATTGATTATTACTATGAAACTCTGTTTCTCTATATACAGTAGATAACTCGAAAAATTTTTCACTAATTTTTCGCAGACAAGTTTCCTATTAATGAAATTAGACAAACTAATTTCTTAAGAAATGATTTTCTATAATGAAGCAAAACATAATTATTTATTTTCTAAATAATTAAGAAATTCTACGTTTGTAGGAAGGAAACGTAGATTAAATAGATTCCAAGAAGAAAGGCGAAGCCAAAGATGGAATTTCAAAGAAAATTAATATCAGATATGTAAGTACGTTATTTTTGAAAGAGAATGTTAGTGTTTTGTATTACCTCTCAGAGATAGCGACAGTTTTACGTATCATACTACAGTTTGATTCAAAACAAATTTTACAGAACTAAATTCAAAGAATATAATTTTTACGACAAACAAATACACATATAATTGATATATGCATATATAAGTAAACGGCAGTAATATACGAAGAATTTCAGTCTTGCATTTAACAACATAAATAACTTACGCATTAAGTAATTAAGATTTTAATATTAATATTTTCAATGCACTATAATACAAACAATGATATATAGTGCATTGTTGTACCATTCAAAACTCTTTATATAAATATTATCATTTTCACACGATGTTAATAATGTGGATTAGACGAATTCATGGAATGTTCCGAAGGAAAGTTAATGAAGTTTCCGAAACTTTAATAAGAAAGACTTATTATATAAGAATCAGAAGGATCGCGTCAGGCAGTAGCTTCTCCTTTCAAATTCAAAGTTTCCGTTTAAAATACATAGGAAATGTTCCCTGATTTTTGAGTCATTAAATCTAAAGCTTAAATACTAAGCAACGTTAAATCTTTGAGCGAGAAGTAAACAGTAGTAGTACGGAATCGTAAAATATAATTGCCAACTAAATGTAGCGGTTCCATAGAGGACGATGCTACTGTTGTTTTTATCCTCAGAAGGACATCTCCTCCAGCTGGCTAACGACACACTGTCTTGTCCAATTAGTATTTGCGAGGGGAAATAATCGTTCCCATCTCTAGCTGAAACAACTGTAAGAAACTATTCTACTTTCTATGTTCTAAGTTATATATTTTAATTATTATTAGTATTTTTATATTTTATATATTATATATGTAAAGCATGTATGTATATTGTTATAATTGTTTTTGTTAATAAATAAATAGACATAATATAATGTCTAAAAGTTGATGAATACCACCTCTTCATCCCCTCCATTTTCTTATTGCCGTGTATATATATGTATTATGTATATATATATATATATATATATATATATATATATATATATATATATATATATATATATATATATATATATATATATATATATATATATATATATATATAATATATATATATATTTACATACACACATAGATGTAAGATCCAAAGATCGAGGTTTACCAAGAATGTGAGCTTCATGCAATCCGTAGAAAATATAAAAGAATAACTTTCAGGAACAATAGTGGTTTATTGGAGCAGAAGGTTGTGGATTGTTTCCTTATCCAAGTACGGTAAGCTGAAAAAAGTTATTTTATATTTCATGGTAGGCAACCAGGGTTGCCAGGTATGAGAATAAAAATCCAAGATTTAAGGAATGGAGTTGATAAAATCCAGGCTACATATGATTCATAACGAGTAGAAGCTCGGAAATGTTAAATATCCAAGCGAGGTTTACACCGCAAGCTACCCTTCGGGCCCATGTTAACACGCGGAGGATTCAATTAGAATCCTCTGTGAGTTAACATGGGCCTCCTAACGACAATGTAAACTTCATTTCATCAAAGTAACCTTGGCCTGAAAAGTAGCCTGCGGCATACACTTCGCTTGGATATTTACCACTTCTGCGGTGTCGCTCGCTATGAAATATATCTAGTCCGGATTTTATCTTTTCGATTCCTTAAATCTTGGATATATATATAAACAAATAGTAAATGAGTATATGCATATATACGTACAGGTATGTGCATACCGACATCCACCTGTATGTATAGGTGCATATCTGGGTACAGGACATTGCAAACAAAACAGAGACGAGAAAACATAGAGAACATTCTACTTCATCAGCTACCTCCGTTTTAACAGCGGCGTTTCGAAGAGCTAGGCAGGACGCATCGTTAAAACAACTCTTCCCATGGACCGCAAATTAAATTTGTATACACAAATTAAATCTTGCCATGGAGGAATATCGTGGCGGACAAAAAGCAAGACAGGAAAACAAACAGAAAAGGCTTTACGGCCAGACGAGAAAAATTGCTTGTGTATGAACGCTGTGAGGCACGAACTTGAAAGTAGGGACAAAGTGGTTCATATATATATATAAACCAAAATAAGCAACAAGGATATCTTTGTAGATGTGTATATATATATATATATGTGTGTATGTGTATCTATATGTATATCTATATATGTATGTGTATGTGAATGTATATATATATATATATATATATATATATATATATATATATATATATATATATATGTATGTATGTATGTGTGTGTGTGTGCGTGTGCATGTGCATGTGTATGCGTGTATGTGTCCGAGCGTTGAATGTTAAAGCCCAGCTAAGGAGAATTGCATGCGTTACCAACCATGAAGAAAAAATCAGCAATACAAAGAAATAAAATACTAATCCCTTTAAAACGGCAACCACTTTAGCAATATCAGAATCACCATCCCACTATATCTACACATTCAAAGCAGTCTACCAACGGCCATTCGGCAACTTCCCCGTACATACTGACAAGGCTATAAAAGCTAATAAAACGGATATTATTATAAAAGATCAGACAAAGAAGACGTGTTTATTAATTGACATGAGTATTCCCTCTGATCATAATATAGCGGTGAAAGAATTTGACAAGATCAGTAAATATAAAGACTTGCTAATAGAAATTGAAAAAATGTGGCACCTCAAGGCGACTACCATACCAGTGATCGTAGGATCTCTAGGAATGAAAAAAAAAAAAGGCACTGAAACCTATTTGAAAATGATACCAGGCTTACCATCCCTACAGGAAGTGCAAAAAATCGTGCTAACTGGAACGACTCATGTACTGAGAAGAGCATTATCGCTGTGAAAACAACATCCATTCATGATTTTTTTTTTCTTAAATACATCTTTTATCTGTGAATTTGCGTGTGTAAACTGGGAATGCATACAATGAGTTTCTCTGCCCTAGGTGTACAGAAAACACTCGGCGAGAAATGGAAGAAAATTTGAAGAAAGAAGAAAAAACAACAACATAATAATAATGATAATAATAATAATAATAATAATAATAATAATAATAATAATAATAATAATAATAATAATAATAATAATAATAATAATAGAGAACGATCAATACAAGATTTTATGTGATTTTAAAGTGCAGACTGATCACGAAATTCGTGTCAGGTGACCAGATATCATGGTTCTTGGCAAGGGGAGAAAATTTAGTTTGGAGAGATTTTGTGTGCTTTGTGTAGGTTGTATGTCTGCATAGGCTTTTGACCCATACATAGACAGGTCTATTATGTTGTAATCCGAGACCAGCGTCGTTGTTACGTTAACATAATGGATAATTTCCATATTGTTTGTGAAGCAGAGACCCAATATATTATTTGCCCTGGTTGGTTGCAGCACAGTTTGCTCCATGAAAGAAGCATGGTAAGGTGGAACAGGACTCCACCTGTGCTTGCTGGTGTGTCATTCCTGGAAGCATCTGGCCTCCAAGCCATCCCACATTGGGGAAGTTAAAGTCACACAAAAGGAATACACTGTTGTGTTGTTCCAGTTTGGTGAGAACGTCTATCTTTGCAAGACAGTCTTCAAATTTGCCTGTATGACTTGAAGCATCCGGTGGGTGATATGTAGTATATATATATATATATATATATATATATATATATATATATATATATATATATATATATATATATATATATATATATACCAATATTAAGTTGTCTTATGTGTACAGTTTGAGTGTCACACACTGAATTTGAATATGACAGCAGGACCTGGGGCGTGAGGTCCTTTCGGATGTACACAACAACTCCACCACGACTCTACTCCGTTCTACAATTCTATCCGAACGTATGACCAGATATTGTGTTGTGTGTATTTCTGCATCCCCTATATCAGGTCTAAGATGCGTTTATACAAGTGCTATAGATAAAGCTTGAATGAGATTTTTGTTTTACAGTTGCCATGCAACAGTTCTTCTATATTTAGAAGAAATATTTTTGTAACGTGTGTGTTGGTGATAGTGGTGTATCTGTTATTACTTTCTGTATTCATACATTCAAGTAGATTTTTATTTAGACATTATTCATTTTAATTATTATATTTCATTTTATCCAAATAGTTTTTCATCATATGTTGCGATGATTTTATGTCCAATTCATCAATAATATTAATATGCTACGTTTTTTTAAAGTACGTACCTGTCGTTTTTTTTAAGTACTTCGAAGGAAGCGGTAAAACGGTTGGAGGGAGAAGTACAAAGAAAGAGAGAAATGAAATGTGTTAAGCAGAGTGGCAAAACGGGAGGGAGTGAGAGGGACAGAAGCAGAGGAAGTAAAGTTGAAGTGAGAAGCAAAACAGCAAAGAGGAGGAAGTAAGAGGGAGTGAGAGGGAGATTGATAGCGCTGAGAGGTAAGATAACACGTTAAACGCAGAAGGACAGTTAGAGGCCAGGAGATATAGACGAGGGAGAGGAGAGGGAGTGGGGAGAGAAATTTAGAGAGATAGATTGAGTGAAGGAAGGGAGTGGATGGAGAATAATAGTGAAAATGAATGGAACCCTTCCCATACAGAAAACAGTGGAAAACTTTTCGTTTTCGACGATATATGATAAAGCCGATGAAAATATGGAAACTGCAAAAAGAAATATTGCCTATCTATCTATCTATCTATCTATCTATCTATCTATCTATCTATCTATCTATCTATCTCTCTATCTCTCTATCTATCTATCTATCTATCTGTCTGTCTGTCTGTCTATCTATCTATCTATCTATCTATCTATCTATCTATCTATCTATCTATCTATCTATCTATCTATCTATCTATCTATCTCTATGGACGGACGGTAGACGTGTCGGCTCCGTAAGTTTTGCCTTTTTCATGTTTTAAAAAGTTTGTTTGTAAAGTTTATTTTATATACAAAGTTGTATAACAACTTGTAGACTCTCTGGTGCAAGTTTTTTGCGACGGAAATCTGCCCTGTGTGGCACATTTCCAGGATATAAAAACCAATTTCGGCTTTCTAGCCATTTTTTTTGAGACGATGGCGTCTTGTAGCCATGAAAATTTTTGTGAAACGAACGCTGCATTCTGCAGTGTTCCGTTCGAAAAAGAATTTCCTAGTCTTCCTTCCTCACAGTTAAACGAGAGAATGGAGAAAATGAAAAAAGAATTTACACACACAAATTCAAGTGTTAACACCGCCACCACCACCACCACCTCCAACAACAACAAAAACAAAAATGTAACCAAGGTTACAAAACAGAACATAGACAATGTCTCCAAAGAATCTGACGTCAGCACCAATTCTGGTGACGACATCATTACCACCACCACCAACAACAACGACAACAACAACAACAACAGCAGCAGCAGCAACAGTTCAACTCAACCTTTGCTCTCTTCACCAGCAGCAAGCGAAAGAGAGGAAGGAAAAAGCCACAACACCACTGACACAAATACCACATCTGCCACCAATACCAGTGCCAGCACCAGCAACAACAATAACAACAATAACAAAAACAAAAACTTTGCTGAAGCTTTGAAGCAAAGTGAAACTGTTGTGTCCTACACAACAAAAGAAATAATAGAAATGAGAAAATTAATCACCAAAGAAAGCGCTGAAGTACACTTAAACATACCACAACACATATTAGAGGAAAGAAGTAGAAAAACAATAATATATAAAATAATAAACACTAAAAATAGAAGGCCGGAACAGGCCAGTATAGACAAAATTCAAAAATGTTTGCAATCAATTTGGGATAAAAAATCATATATTACTTGGTATAGATTTGCACAGGTACAGGTGATTTTTCGAAATGAAGAGTTGGCGAAGACGTATTCAACGCTAACTCTTCACACACCTGAAATAACAATGTTACCCAGTTACCTTGGCCAAAAGGTAACAAAGGTAACAATAAAGCACGCACCTCCAACAATCGACACGCTATGGTTGATATCGGCCATATGTGTTGATATGGACAACATTAACATACTGGAAATAAACGTTGGAGAGAGCAATTGGACCGGAAAAAGCATACAAATCTTGTTCCACACAAACGAACAAAAGATCAAAAAAATCCCACCATACATCCGTTTGGCAACAAACCAAAAGTTGCATATAGTAGTAGAGGGCAGGCGGCCTCGCTGTTACTTATGCGACAGCGAGGCACACCTCAAAAAGGAGTGTCCGAATGCCCGAAAAACACAACAAGAACTAACTAAACACACAAAAAAGTCTTGCTGCCCACACCGCCATCCACACAAAAAACAATAAAAGCAACATCAACAACATCAACGAAAGAAAATACAACAAAAACTACAAAATTAACAAACAAAGAAGACGAAAAAAGAAAAGACAATACAAAAACTGATACCCCTTCCCCCACATCACTTACACCACAACCAAAAATTCAACAACCAACAACAACTTACACAAGCAAACACAGAAGCATACAACATGCCCCTACCTCCTTCCGATTCCTCAGAGTTTTCATCTGAAGACGAGTCAAGTACTGAGGAATGGAAAATAGCTCAAAAAGGAAGGAGGAGGAGGAGCAAAAAACGAAAAACGAACAACAACAAAGCAGGGAGATTCACATCTCCCGAAAACACTCCCAACTCCTACACGATAAACACCAATGATAACACACCAAAAACAATGCTAACAGCAATAGACACTACAAACACAGAGTTGATGAATTACATCAACTATAAAACAAACATCACAAATAACGACATCAAAACAAACAACCACCCACGCACAACACCGCCAAAACATATTAAAATTTATCATGTAACACCAGCATTACACAACAAAATAAAATCCCTCTACCCCAACTCGGTAGGGGGATTCCAGAAATATTTGTGCAAGAAATTGTACAATAGCCTCCTTGGTGAAAAATCCAAGGAGGAAACAAAACTTTCGAACGGTAAGTAACTGTAAGTGGCTGTGTGAATGTGCGTGGCTTGGGGTCCCTTTGGAAACAAGGGTACCTCTTAAATGACATCAAGTCACACAATTTGGATATCATAGCCATTAGTGAGACCAGACTCCATGAACCGCGGGCCCTAAAGTCCATGTTTGGCGGACAGTTTAACATTTATTTTTCTCCCTGTCTGCCGAGGATGGGCGGTAGTGGCACGGCGGTTCTTTTTCGCAAGAGTCTGGATCTCCAAGTAAAGACGATATTTACGGACCCGGAGGGTAGACTGGTTGTCCTAGATGTGGACGGCAGCGATGGAGGCGCTTTTCGGTTGCTGGCAGTTTATGTGCCTCCTTTAACAGGTCGGTCAGACTTGTTTCGACGTCTAGAAGTATTCCTGGGAACGTCTCGTCCCTTACTTTTAGTGGGAGATTGGAATGCTACCTTGGACACGCATCTAGACTACGTGGGGAGTGACAAAACTAGAAGGGGATGCAAAGGCCTCATAGACCTGCTCAGACGCTTCCAGTTGTCTGACAGGTACCGACTCGACCACCCAAATGTGCCAACGTGGACTTGGAGCAACCGCATTGGGTAGTCGAGATCGTAGTCCACAGTTCCACATAGTCAGCTACACGGATCACAAACTTGTGACGTGTACGCTAGACTTAGATAAGGCACATAGGCAGGGTCCCTGTTACTGGAAACTAAACGCGTCTTTCCCGTCGAGACAGGTTTTCAGAGACCGGATTAGCACGTTAGTAAAGAGGGCTTTGACGGGAGCCATCGTCAACAACAAATGGTGGTTTGCCCTCAAGAGAGCAGTAAGGGCGGAAGCAATAAGGTATAGCAGGGCACTAGCTGTAGAGAGGAACAGAGTAGAGGGGGAGCTAGTGATAAAGTTAGAAGAGGCATTGCGAAGTGGCATCGCATCCGACGTTTTAGCGGCGAGGTTGGCCCTCGACCAACACTTCAATGCTAAACACGAAGGGTGTGCTGTCAGGGCAAGGATGCGTGCTCTGAGGAATGAAGGTGTTGGAGCCACACGAGAGGCCCGGGTGGCGGAGGCGCAGCGGGGTAACAGAGCCACCATCCGGTCTCTGGTAGACGAACAGGGGCGCGAATTGCTCGAGCCGAGCAAGATGTGCGAGACGTTTCAGCGGCATTTTGCCCGACTGTTCGGGAGGAGTGGCGAGCGAGAAGGCAGGGTGGACTTTAGTGCCTACCTGCACAGCTTGCCACGACTCTCGGCAAGAGAGGTGGAGTGCTGCGAGGGGTCATCACGGCGGAGGAGGTGAGGGACGCGATGGCGGGTTGCTCGACGGACAAATCTCCGGGTTTGGATGGTCTGCCCTACGAGCTTTACAATTGTATGCCAGACTTGTTTGGAGACGTCTTGGCGGCCGTGTACTGCAACTGGCAGCAGAACGGGAGCATTCCCGGTTTTGTGAGCCGAGGAGCGGTAACGCTGCTGAAGAAAGATCCAAACAAGGGGGACGCCATAGATAACTTTAGGCCCATCACTCTGCTCAATGCAGACATGAAAATTTTGGCCAAGGTGTTAGCCAAGCGGTTGGCGCTTGTCATCGAGAAACTGGTCGGCACGGCGCAGACGTGCGCCGTGCCGGGCCGGAGCATCCATGACAATCTCCATCTGATGCGCTACATCATAGAGAGGGTAGTTAAGGAACCTGGCATGGGTGGGGCCCTGATCAATTTGGATCAATCCAAAGCTTTCGATAGGGTAGACCATCGATACTTGGAGGCCGTCCTCGAAGCGGCCGGCTTCGGTCCCGTTTTCCGCGGCTGGATGGCTGCCTTGTACACAGGCATCCGTTCGGTTGTTCGCGTCAATGGACGTCTATCGGGACCCTTCGACATTGCACGTTTGGCTCGTCAGGGATGCCCCCTGTCGCCGCTCCTGTACGTATTGACTCTCGAGCCACTACTGCGGAAGCTGGCGACGCTGAGGGGCATCCCGCGAGAACTGGGGTGCGGGACGAGCGTGTCGGCATACGCGGACGACGTCACCGTCATAGCGTCTAGCCACGAGCACATCGAGCTTGTCGGCGAGACGCTGAAAAACTACGAAGCGGTGACGGGAGCGAAAATCAACCGGGATAAGTCGGTGGGTTTGCTGCTCGGCACCTGGAGAAGCAAGCCCATACCGTCCGGCAGCGCCTCAGTAGTGGGACGCTGGACGGACGGTCCGGTCAAGTTGCTCGGAGTCTGGTTCGGTCCGGACCTGCAAACGGAGAAGAACTGGGACGAGATGACGAGTAGGGTGGCCACTCCCTGCCGGCAATGGTCCGAGAGGAAGCTGTCCCTAAAAGGTCGGGCGGAGGTGGCGAACGCGTACATCGCGTCCGTCATCGAATACCGCCTGACCGTCGTGCCTTGTCCCGATCGCGCCATCACCGAAATGGAGCGCATCCTCTTCTGCTTTTTGTGGAAAGGAAGCGTTCCGATGGTGAGGCGATCCGTTTGTTGCCAACACCCGCTGAAAGGAGGGCTGGGCATGCCGTGGTTGATGATGCGCAGACATGCGCTGAGACTGCGACATCTCCGGCTCTACGTAGACGACGGTGAGCAGGTGTGGTCGCCGTTTGTGCGACGCGCTTTCCCGCAGCTCGTCTCCATGAGCGAGCTGCAGTCGTGGATCAAAAAGAGGCCGAGGAATGGCGAATGGCACCGTGAGCGTCGCGTTGCTCTGCAACAACTTTGCCGTCCCGGGTCGACCTTGAGCGGCTGCATCACAACGAAGTCATTCTATAGGGGATTAGTGGAGGGCAGGTACGACGACGATCTCGGGGCGAACCTGGGCGTCGACGAGGAATACCTGACCCTCTTGTTCAGGACGACTTTCGGGCCGGGACCTATGGACAACTTCCAGAGATCCCTGACCTGGCAGTGTTACTGAGAGGCGCTACCCGTTCGGGATAAGCTCTATAGACACGGCTCGCGAAATGCGGGGCCGACCTGCCCGAGATGCGGTCAGAGCGATGAAACCGTTCTGCACGCACTCGTGCAGTGTCCAACCATTTCGGAGCTGTGGGCTTATGTCGAACGACTGCTGTCGCGTGTGGGACGAGTCGGTTTATCAACCGAGTCTATCGTCAATATCGTCACGCCTCCTTCCTTTAAACGGGAAGGAAGAGCTGTATTTATCGTACTTGTGGCTATGGCGAAAGAATGCATCTGGTGGACGCGTCTGAAAGGATTAGAGACAAATACTTTCCTCTCTGGTCAATCTCTCATCAACTTTTTCAAGTATCACTTGAAAAGGAAGGTGAGAGTAGAGAGGCAAGTGTTGTTTAGCAAATGTTTCGAAAAAAGATGGATACATGTAGCAAGAATGGCACGTATAAATGACGAAGCCACCTTGACCATGATTCTATAAAACGTTTTAAAATTTTGTAAACAGAGAGTTACTTACGTTTCTTGCATAAATAAAAGAAATCTTATTTAACAAACTGTGACACTAAGGACCGAGGTTACCGTGGTCTTTTCGTAGGTTTTTCTTTCCACGGATAACCTCCCCATTTATTGGGAATTTTCTGTATTATTTCGTATTTTTTGTAAATACCCCAAACGTTTTGCGATGTTTTTTTTTCATCGTTGTCCCCACTTTTTTTTTTTTTCTCTGCTTTGTTTTCGCCCCCCTCGAAAAGAAAAAAACTCTACATTTGTATTTTGTCCTCTCTGTGTTGAGCCCTGTGTGGCTAATAAAGAAACCTATCTATCTATCGATCGATCTATATGCCTGTCTGTCTGACTTATTCTGTCTGTCTGCCTCTCTCTCTCTCACACATTCCCTCTTTCCCCCTGTGTGTCTCTCAGCAAATGCCTGTGAATGTTACTGTTACTTTTCTACTCTTGAAGGGAGAAGTAGAAATAAAAATAAAAAGTAAAGATATTAAGCAGGTGAGGTATACTTGAAGAGAGCGGTAAAGCGAAAGAGAGAGGAAGGAGAGAGAAAGGGAGTGAGACAGAGAGTGAGTGGTGACTGAAACGAAGGTGGCGTTTGTTTTGTGTTTTTAAATGTTTATCATTGTTTTCAGAGTAGACAGATACATAACCACAAGAAATATTGGATATTACTTTTACTTTCCTACAATATAATTAATTACAGTATTCTATATACTGAGTCCTCAACCAATATTGGATATTACAGTAAGGGTCACAATATAGAAACATTTCTCATGGCACCAGCACACAATTTACAGATGCTTACATTTTTTATATTTTCCGTGAAGTTTTCGCGGATTCAGCTAATTCATAATTATTGTTAGAATGAGTTTTATGTTTCATTTTTCCCATTGTTTCATCTTAAATAAATAGCTATTCAACTATTTTTATTCCGTTTTATTGTTTCATTTTGTTACGTTTTATATAGTTTTATATACGTTGGAACTATAGTTTTCTGCTGTTAATTTAGCTTCTTTTTGAATGTGTTGATCATAGCTAGAGAAACTTCCTTTTGATTCCTCTAGAATTGCAAAGAAATATTTACCATTGGGATTATTGTATTAGTCTTATTTTTTAATTTTTTAATCAACCTTGTCATATGTCTTGATTATTTCAATATTCTTAGGATCATAGTTAAACCGGATACACCTTCCATCTTATTGGTCAGTACCATGTTTCATCGCATCATTGTATGGCTGTATGGTAAAAAGTTTCCTTCCCAACCACATGGTTCTGAGTTCAGTCCTACTGCATGGCACTTTGAGCAAGTATCTTCTACTATAGCCTCGGATGACCAAAGACTTCTGAGGAAATATAGTAAACGGAAACTGACTGTCTTTGTGTCTGTGTTTTTCCGCCAGCACAGCTTTACAACTGGTGTTGGTTTGTTTATGTCTACCTAACATTGCGGTACGGCAAAGAGACTGATAGAATAAGCACCAGTCTTTCAAAATAACTACTGGGATCGATTCGTTCGACTAAACCTTTCAAGGTGATGTCCTGGCATGGTCACAGTAAAAGTTTTAAAAATTCTACAGGAACAAGGCCTGAAATTTTGGAAGATTCTTCGAGTGGCACTTATTTTATCGACTATGAAAGCATGAAAGGCAAAGTCAACCTTGGCCTAGTTTGAACTCAGAATGAAAAGACGGAAGAAATGCGGGTAATAATTTTGTCAGATGCGGTACCGATTCTGTCAGCTTATTTACTATATGACAGAGATAAAATTAAGAAATTAACGGTTCCTATTAAACTTCCACAGCTCGTCTCTTTGAATGAACTGCAGTCCTGGATCAAGCGTAGACCGAAGCAAAGCGCCTGGCACCTAGAATGTCGTCAGCCGCCCGCAATTCTGTTAGTCGGGTAATGCAGTTGGAAGAGGTTCCACTTCGGCGTTCTATAGATGATTAGTGGTGAGCGAATGCAATGACATATTCGGGGTAAGTCTGGGTGTCGACGAAATTCAACTGGCTGGTATGTAGCAGAGGACTTTGGATCCGGGGCCTATGTATAATTCCCAGAAATTCTTGACTTGACAGTGTTACCATGGGGGATGGCCGGTTCGGAATAAACTCTACAAGTATGGAAGTGTCACCAGTCGGGCTTTCCCGAGATGCTCGCATGCTATCGTCCAGTATCGCTGACTTGTGGCCTTATGTCGAGCATATGCTGTCATGTGTAGGACAGATCCGACTATTGGCTCAGTCCATTCTGAAAATGATCTCGCTTACTTCCTTTGACCGGGGAAGGCAGGCAGTGTTTCTTTGTCTCGTAGCCTTAGAAACAGAGGTTGTGAGGTGAACCAGATTGAAAGGGCTGAAGACAGATACTTTCCCTTTTGGCTAAACCCTCATCAACTTTTTCAAGTTTCACTTGAAAAGAAATGTTAGAGTAGTGAGAGAAGTGCTACGTTCCAACAATTTTGTTGAAAGGTAGGTGAAATTTATTTTGCTATCGTTGTTTCTGTTTACGCGCTTCATTGTGTATAATTCCACATTGTATTGTCTTGTACTGTCCCCAATGTATTTTGTGGACCCTTAATGGATAATATAGTAAACATTATTATTATTATTATTATTATTATTATTATTATTATTATTATTGAGGCGTCGAGCTGGCAAAATCTTTAGCTTGCCGGGAAAATGCTTAGCAGCATTTCGTCCATCTTTACGTACTGAGTTCAAATTCCGCCGAGGTCGGCTTTACTTTTCATCCTTTCGAGTTCAATAAATGAAGTACCAGTGGATGTAATCGACTGTCCACCCCAACCCCAAATTTCAGGCCTTGTGCTTGTAGTAGAATAGAATACTATTATCATTATTATTATTATTATTATTATTATTATTATTATTATTATTATTATTATTATTATTATTATTATTATTCAGTAGTTTTATTTTTATAACGTGCTTTCACTTCACTACCGAGCGCAGCTCTGTGCGCCTTGGGTATGTGCTGTGGTTTGCTGTGGTGCTCTTATGTTTACTGTATTGAAAGTGTTTTGCGTAGAATGTGTGCAGTACCCAGTAGTGCAATTTTCTGTATGTTATATATATTTGTAAGTCCTGGTGTTTTTGTTATGTATTTGTCTGAATATTTTTTTATGATACCTAAGGCACCTACTATGATAGGAATTGTTTCTGTTTTTAGATTCCACATTCGAGTTATCTCTATTTCCAGGTCTTTGTATTTTGAAAGTTTTTCCATTTCTTTTAGAGAAACGTTGTCATCTGCTGGTATTGAAACATCAATTAGAAGGCATTTTTTTCCTTCATGATCTTTGACAACTATATCTGGTCTATTTGCCTTAATTTCTCTATCTGTGTGTATTGGCATATCCCAGAGTATGGTTGCTTTCTCGTTTTCTGTGACCTTTTCTGGCGTGTGTTTATACCATCTTTTTTCTGTTGCTATTCCATAATGTTGGCATAGCTTCCAGTGTATATAGGTCCCAGCTCTGTCGTGTCTGTGAATATATTCCTTCTTAGCCAGGACTGGGCAGCCAGAGATAATATGATTTATTGTTTCTTGTCGATCTCCACATATTCTACAGTTACTTGTTATATTTCTTTTCATTATGTGTTTTTGGTAATTTCTGGTGGGGAGGCTTTGGTCTTGTGCAGCAATTAAAAATCTATTATTATTATTATTATTATTATTATTATTATTATTATTATTATTATTTTATGTTTGACTTTTGCTTTGCATTTGTACAAGTTGGATCCAAGTCTCACCCAGAGACCTCAAGAGACAACAAGTTAGAAGTTCATGTAGGTGTTATGCCTAGGGTACCATATATTTGGATTTGTACAGTTTTGTTCAAGTGAATGTTTAAGAAACCATAAGAAAATTATGTGTTTGCTTTAAAATTTGAGATCACATAGACAGTATTTTACGTAGGATATGGGCAGTTCCCATGAGCACTATCTTTTTAACTTCAGCCATTTTGGGGTTTCCTGGTATCTGAGCTAGGTAGTAATCAGCCCGTTTCGCTGTCATTCCCAGGGCACCTATGACAATAGGTATTGTTTTCGTCTTCAAATTCCACATTTTGCTAATTTCTATTTCAAGATCTTTATATTTGCTCAGTTTATGGTAGGTCTTGACAGATACGTTTATATCGATTGGGACAGTCATATCAATGAGGAGGCATGATTTTTGTCTGAAGTCTTTCAGTATGATGTCTGGCCTATTTGCGTCTATCTTTCTGTCAGTTTGAATGGTGAAGTTCCAGAGGAGTGCAATGTGATCATTTTCAAGTACTGGGGGTGGTTTGTGTTCCCACCAGTTTTTATCATGGGGCAAGTCCAGGTTTTTGCATATTACCCAGTGAATATATTGTGCAGATTATTATTATTATTATTATTATTATTATTATTATTATTATTATTATTACTACTACTACTACTACTACTACTACTACTACTACTACTACTACTACTACTACTACTACTATTATTATTATTATTATTATTATTATTGTTGTTGTTGTTGTTGTTGTTGTTGTTATCATCTCTTGTGATGCAAACCCCATCCTCACCAGACACCACTGAAGCAAAGAAAAGAAATCATCATTATCATCATCGTCATCATCGTCATTATAACCATCACTGTCGTCATCATTGTTGTTGTTGTCGTTCTCATCGTTGTCATTAATAATATTGTTGTTGATAAAAGTTATTTTGTGCCCTACACCAAGCAGTACATTACCAGCAAACTGTGTTTTCGAGTCTTTTGCAATTCTTATTTAAACCCACCTCATTAATCTATATATATATATATATAACAGAAGACGTGTGTGTGTGTGTGTGTGTGTGTGTGTGTGTGTGTGTGTGTGTGTGTGTGTGTGTGCATGTGTGTGTGCGCGCGTGTCTGTGCGTGTGTGTCTGTGCGTGTGTGTGTGTGTATGGTTGCTATGCATTTCCACATTTTTCAACCGTTTTCGCTCAAACTTTACACAGTGATAGCTTATTCTCCAAGGGTGGTCATGACCCACTTTATATTTTCCAGACCCCCTGCGTGTAACCAAAAACCGCGAATAACTGTTATAACTGTTAAGTAATTCAGTTTTTTGCCCATAACTTCTTGTTTTTTTTTTTTTTTGAGCGATTACCTCCAAATTTGACACGAACATTACTCATGACATAAGAATTGTTTTGCTTAAAAGTTTTGTCAAGGTCAACCATGTTAATTGTGGACAATCCGCAAATAACTGCGTAAAAATCGGTTTTTTGCCAATAACTTCCGCAGTTTCCAACCGATTCGCTCCAAATTTGGCACAAACTTCACTCATGCTTTAAGAATTCTTTTAAATCTATGTTTTTGTCAAGTCAATTTTTGTTGAATGGAAAAAGTCTGCGAATAACTGCGTAAAATTCGGTTTTCCGCAGTTCCAAAACTGATTTGCTCCAAATTTGGTATGAATATTACCCATGCTCAATTAACTGTTTTAAACTAATGTTTTGACAAGTTTTTTGCATTAAATTTGCAATTTACTGGATTAACATTGGCTTTTTGCTAACAACTTCTGACGTTTACTCATGCACCAAAGATTGTGGGGCAGTTTTACCGCGATGATTTGATCTGTATACATTAGTGTTTACTTAAAATACCTCCGATTATCGTCTATGGTCATGATGCCCCACCACTCCACTTCAGCACAAACTTTCTTTAATTACCCAAAGTGTGATAACATGGGGTGAACTGCGAGCATGGCATTTGACATGTGGGCTTGAACACTATTAATGTGCATCCCCCTTTATTGATCTGTGTACATTAGTGTTTACTTAAACTACCCCCTATGATCACCTATGGCCATGATACCATCCCACCTATGTCTTTTATTTTGTGTGAATGATTGCTTTTACCATGTCCTTGGTGTTTACTCCCCCACTCATTATCGCCGACAATCATAATGCTCCCTTTTCACCACCATTTTCCTTAATGACATTAAGTCAAGCGATATTGGGACACACACACACACACACACATACACACACATACATATATATATATATATATATATATATATATATATATATGACGGGCTTCTTTCAGTTTCCGTCTAACAAAAAAACTCACAAGGCTTTGGTCGGCCCGAGGCTATAGTAGAAGACACTTGCCCAAGGTGCCACGCAGTGGGACTGAACCTGGAACCATGCAGTTGGTTAGCAAGTGGTTGGTTACCACACAGCCACTCCTGCACCTATATATATATATATATATATATATATATATATATATATATATATATATATATATATATATATATATATATATATATATATATATATATATATATATATATATATATATATATATATATATATATATATATATATATATATATATATATATATATATATATATATATATATATATATCAACAGAGGAGAGTAATGGGGTAGCTAGCTGACCATCTAGACACAAGCTGAAGTCTGAGCAGCCCCAGCTGGGTCACCTGGAAGAGGGTGTATGTTGTTGAAAGACCCGAAACACCTGATGACACCAAGCACATCACTGAAGATGTGTGCAGATGCATCAGTCATTAATGCATGCACAAAACATTATATGTATATTTGTGAGTGTTTGTGTGTCTGTGTGTTTGTGTTTGTACCTCCACCATCACTTGACAACCCATAACTTAGCGGTTCGGCAAAAGAGACCGATAAAATAAGAACTACGCTTACAAAGAATAATTCCTGGGATCGATTTGTTCGATTAAAGGCGGTGCTCCAGCATGGCCGCAGTCAAATGACTGAAACAAATAAAACAATAAAACCATGCCATTTTAATCCTGAGGAACGCCGGGTATCTCTGCTAGTGATGCCCTAAAGAATGTCTTACGCGCGACAAAATGTCACATTTTCCCTTTCTCAATCTGTAATCATCAGCTTAATAAAAAAAAAAACCAATAGAAAAATTGGAACCGTAGCACGCTGAATGAAAATTTCACTCCATTCAAATCTGAATGGAGTTGCTGATTTTGTCTTTTTGTTCTTGAACGTGTATTTTTGAATAAATTTATACTATATTGTATTTTCTTTTTTATTACCTACCTAATTTAAAAAGAGTTTAATCATATTTCTCCCGAGAGACTATGATGTCAATGTGATGAAGACAAAATTTTGAGATCTTGAAATACCCTGATTGTAAAAATATTAGAGCATTAAGAAAATTACCAACTTCGGATCTGAAATCTGTGCACTCAAATTAGGTAATACCAAATGTTGATACCAATGTAGCCAAAAATGTATTGACCAGTGTTATTTGTTAACCAATATAAATAAATAAACACATACATACATACATCATACACACACACACACACACACATACATACATACATACATATATATATATATATATATATAATTTGCGGTCTATGGGAAGAGCTGTTTTAACGATGCGTCCTGCCTAGCACTTCGAAACGCCGGTGTTAAAACGGAGGTAGCTGATGAAGTAGAATGTTCTCTATGTGGCTTGTGTGTTTTCTCGTCTCTGTTTTGTTTGCAATGTCCTGTACCCAGATATGCACCTATACATACAGGTGGATGTCGGTATGCACATACCTGTACGTATATATGCATATACTCATTTACTATTTGTTTTTATATATATATATATACATTGATGAACGGTTATTCTTTGTGTTACTTCTCCCGTTTTCCATATTGCTTCTCTTATTGTTTGCGTATTTAACTCATTTGTTTTCGTATTTCACGTTGTTTACTGTTGGTCACGTCCTGTACTCATATATATATATATATATATATATATATATATATATATATATATATATATATATATATATATAAGCAATGTTAATTCTCTAAATGAAGTATTAACAGTAACTGCACGATAAAGTGTAGTATATTGCCACTTAAGTGTGGCTGACCCCTAGGGGTGGATGTTACTGTTGCTTTTAGCCCCAGGAGGACATCTCCTCCAGCTGGCTTATCGACACACGACTGTGTCC
>NC_142931.1:90822173-90832173 GCF_046866305.1 Octopus bimaculoides | reverse complement strand
TAGCTTGTCTTACAAAATCCCTTTGAAAAATTCAAATTTGATTGCAAAGAATTCAAATTTGATGGCAAAGAATCCAAGCTTGATCGAAAACATCTTTATATATATATATATATATATATATATCATCATCATCGTTTAACGTCCGCTTTCCATGCTAGCATGGGTTGGACGATTTGACTGAGGACTGGTGAAACCGGATGGCAACACCAGGCTCCAGTCTGATTTGGCAGAGTTTCTACAGCTGGATGCCCTTCCTAACGCCAACCACTCAGAGAGTGTAGTGGGTGCTTTTACGTGTCACCCGCACGAAAACGGCCACGCTCGAAATGGTGTCTTTTATGTGCCACCCGCACAAGCCAGTCCAGGGGCACTGGCAACGATCTCGCTCGAAAATCCTACAGGAGCCAGTCAGGCGGTACTGGCAACGGCCACGCTCAAAATGGTGCATCTCATGTGCCACCCGCACAAGAACCAGTCCAGGGGCACTGGCAACGATCTTACTTGGCTTGCCGGGTCTTCTCACGCACAGCCCATTTCCAAAGGTCTCGGTCCGTAGTCATCGCCTCGGTGAGGCCCAATGTACGAAGGTCTTGCCTCACCACCTCAGCCCAGGTCTTCCTGGGCCTACCTCTTCCACGGGTTCCCTCAACTGTTAGGGTGTGGCACTTTTTCACGCAGCTATCCTCCTCCATTCTCACCACATGTCCATACCAGCGCAATCGTCTCTCTTGCACGCCACAACTGATGCTTCTAATGTTCAGCTTTTCTCTCAAGATACTTACACTCTGACGGGTATTCACATTGATATATATATATATATATATATATATATATATATATAGTGTTTTTAACACATGTCGATGAAGAGGTTTTCTCTCAGACAAAAACTGCGGCATCGTGGTGTATTTATGGTTAAGTATAATACACAAATGGCGTTTAGTTTTATGTATTTTTGTCTACATTTGACTAAGCTTGTATATTAGCGTATTACTTATGCATAATGCACACATATTCATACATTTTAAATTAGCGCATTATACATGAGGACCACCTTGGTGCAACATAAATTGCATGTATTAACACACGTATATAAAATCATCACTGCAATTATTTCAGCATCAGCTTATAGACGAGTGCTCATGATAAATAAATATATACTGTGTGTAAATTTATTCAAATGCACTTACAAGTTGTTGCAGCAGCAAATACAGGCATTGCGCACGCACACACACACACACACACACACACACACACACACATATTCGGCGGCACACCTGAACTAAAAATATAACTAAAAGTATAAAGTAAAAAAAATTATATTCAGGTTACACTGCGGCACAACTAGCATCGTCTTGTGGCACACCAGCTTGCCGCAGCATACCGGTTGCGGAGCACTGGTTTACATGTCCAGCGCTGCAAAACCTTAATACAATGCACTAATTCTACTGCATGATTACGTCCTTTCCCTACAAGCATGTTCTTGGTGTTTCATTGTTACATAACATTTAAGGCAGCGAGCTGACAGAATCGTTAGCACGACGGACAAAATGCTAAGCGGTATTTCGTCCTTCTTTAAGTTTTGATTTCAAATTCCGCCTTCGGAGTTGATAAAAGAAGCACCTTTCTTCCAATCCTTGCTGTTCCCAATAGAGCAGATTTCTGAATGAATACAACTCTTGTAGTTACACCAATCTCAATAAAGGAGCTGTTAAGTCTATCGGTGACGGAACCTAAACACCTATAACAACTGGCATTACTTTTGTAGAAACCCTCCCTAATCGTCGTATTTCCCAAATCCTGGTAATTTCCTGTCTTCTCTTGTACTTTGAATGCTACATACATGTCCACAGATATAGCCACATCTATGATGGTGCTGTCTTTTTTCCCCTTGCCAAGAAATATTTCGTCCCCTAAAATTGTTGGCCATGTGCCAAATTTGAAACGATTATCACAACATGACCCTATGTCATTTCAACATTGCTATAAAGACAGATGACAATATACCGTTAAAATTGAGCGCTATAGTGTCATTCGCTTTTGCAGAAAGCTCTGTTCAACCTCGCTTACCGGAAACATTTCAGTTAGAAGACGAAGTCGGTCTGCGATTCTTATGCTGAGCTCTGAAGATTTCGATATAAACATTATAAATGATTATTCGAAAGAATTATTTCCAAACATGAGCGTATATTGAGGCTGCTTTTAACTCTTTCATTTCCACAGATAGTAGTTATTGTTGTATTTTACCTTATCAACCAAATTAGCGTTATGACAAGAAGTAAATGTAAATCCTATCGCAGAATTTCTTTGGTGCAGTTTCAAATCAATGTGGCAAATGCTGCCTTTTCTGATCCAATCCACTAAGTCTATGTCTAACGGACAAGTCTTACACATAATCTTCGAGCTGCACCGATCACATTTAGGATTAAATTTTCATCCCTGTCCAGTCTGGATTGAATTTCTTACCGGCTTTTCTTTGGGAAGGATTTACCAACGCTAATCTCCGTTTAATTGCTGCAGAAGATTCACCTATTGTTCTGTTACATATTATATCTAAAATAGTTTGACTTCAGCTGTACTTACAAAGTGATAGGTCATACATTAAAAATCGGTTTAACAGTAATTATTTTTGTTACATCCTTCGAAATGAGCAGAAAGATAGTTCAACTTACAGCTGTTCATGAAGAAAATTAGCCTCGTCTGTTTGACTAGTAGGGAGGTGTCTTCGAAAACATTGGGTACAGACAAAAACAAAATAAAGATTCAAAAGATTAGCAAACTGCAGTTCAGCCAAACAGACGATCCGTGGAAGAACGGGTGGGACAAACGATGATCATATTACTCACCGCCAAGGATGTCTTCCGCATCAGCAGCCACGGCATGCCCAATTCTCCATTCAGCGTGTATTGACCGCAAATGGAGCAACTGACCAGTGGAAAACGTCCCTTCCACAGAAAGCAGAAGAGTACGCGTTCCAGTGGGCCAGACGTGAACTGGAGCAAGGCACGACAGTCAAACGATAATTTATGACGGAGGCAATGTATGCATTTGAACACTGCCCGACCTTTCAGGGATAGCTTTCTCTAGGTCACTTTGCTGGTCACCTCGTCCCAGTTCTTTTCCATTTGAAGATCTGGGCCAAACCAGACCCGAGCAACTTAACCGGTCCCTCCGTCCAGCGTTCCACGACGTTGTTGGTCGGCATGGACCTGCCTCTCCAGGTGCCGAGGTGCAGGCCTAGCGACTTTCCTGGGTCAATTTTTGTTTCTGTCATCGTCTCTTATTCTTTTAGAGCAGTGCTAACCAGATTTATGTGCCTAGTGTTCAACATTCTGACTGTGACGTCATTTGTGTATGTCGACACGGTTCTCCCTCATCTTAGTTTGCGTGGGATGCCTCTCAGCGCCTACAATTTCCACAACAGTGATTCTAGAGTCAGTACATACAGAGCAGAGGAACGGGGACACCCTTGACGGGCAGAGTGCATGATGCAAAATAGTTCTAACAGGTAACTATTCACCCGAACTACCGAGCAGATGTCATTGTAAATTGCGTCGGTCCAGCCACAGAAAACGGGACCGAAACCTGCAGCCGTGACAGCGACCTCCAAGTATTCATGGTCGATCCTATCGAAGGATTTAGATCGGTCCCAGTTGATTAGTGCCGCACTCATACAAGCTTCTTTACCCACCCTATTTATGAGGTATCACATGAGACAGAGGTTGTCGGGGATGGATCTGCTCGGGAAGGTGGATGTTTGTACATCACCGATCACTTGTTTGACGATAACTCTTTCCTAACACCTTGACCTAAATTTTGAAATCTGCGTTCAGCAACGTTATGGGACTAGAATTTTCTATTTTACCCACCTTGTTTGGGCCCTTTCTCAGCAGGTCATAGGGCATACTATCCCCTCCACCCATCGTGCATCCCATCATCGCATCCTGTGTTTCTGTGGCTGTTATTGGAATTTCGCAATAGATAGACTTGGTAGGTCGTCATGATAGACACTGAAGTCCATCTGCGTTCCGGAGTGCAATTCGTTCCAAAGAGTTGGGCGAAATGCTACTGAAATGCCGCTCACATCTGCTTGTGCTCGAGTCCCGTGCATCCATTTTGGTCCACCACAGACCGAATTTGTTGCCACCTTGTGTCTTTACCACTCCGTTCTCTCTTTTCTTTGAGCTCGCGCCTTAGCTCTCTCAATGCATCCTTCGTTAATGATATAATATTTCAAAAGTTACAGATGTTCTTAAATCAACACAATTATTTTAGTTTGCGATTTTATGCACCATACAAAAAATATGTGGAATCCGATTCAACTAATAAAATAATTATAATTCTGTTCTTTCTCTTTGTGAAATGTTTCTAATTCCACTTGAGTCGATAGACTGTGTAACATTATGATATGACAATAAATCGACAATATAGCTACCCTAATATGACTTCAGCTGATCTAAGGGAAGTAATTCTTACATATATAATAAACAGTAATTTACCGTGTCTAACATTTGCCCCAGCCAGTCTGTTTCAGAGTTGATTCATTGCAATGCTGTCGATTGTTAATTTCTATTAATCTTATACAGAGCGTTCAATAACGATGAATCAAACAAGTGCTTGGCAATGGCGAACAGTTATCTTCTGAAGTATTGAACCTGTCGAATCAATAATGATGGCATCTGTTATGCTTGATGACTATGATTCTCAAGTCAATTCTGAGTCTATACTTGAATAATGATTATTCAAAACTAAATAAATATATCAGTGTCTTGGCTAAACTATGTTATATATCGCTATCATTTCTTACTTGTATCAACGAAATTTATTGAATCAACTCCAGTACATTACTGGACATCAGGAGGAACAGAAGACGAAATCAACAACTTTATTTAGATTTGAACTCCCAAATGATATGAAAGCATATCATCCAGCGTTTTACAGTTTAACATCTCCATTGGCTTTTACGTCAGAATTAATAACGATTTAAAAAAGATAAATGAGTAAACCGATTACAAATTGAGTAGGGGGACGATTGAGATTATGTAGCATTTGTAATATTCTTTAGGGCAACATTGGTGAGGTGGGTTTCAATGAGAATTGTACTTGACTCACAAACACAATTTGCTGGTAAGGTACTATTTGGTCTACGACGCAATAACAACACCGCTATGAATAAATACTATGACGACGACGACAATAACAATAACAAGAATAATTATTATTACTTTCTGGACCCGTGAAAAGTTGACGGAAAACATTAAAAATGTAAGCATATGTTTGTATATTATGACCGTCTGTCTTTACGTTCTGAGTTCAAATTCTGCCGAGGTGGACTTGCATTTCGTCCTTTGGGGATCGATAAATTAAGTACCAGTACTGGAGTTGATCTAATCAACTGGCCCTTTCCCCACAGACGTTTCAGGCCTAGAAAAGTATATTGTGACAGTTACAGAATATAGGAAGTAATGTAACACCAATGACTATATAATCCAACCAAAATATCTCAGTTATACAAACGTAAACGGAATTACTATTTAACCTTAGAATACATCGAACATATGCAAAGAACCTTCTTGGTTTAGTGGTACGGAACGTTTTTCTGGTACTTGTTTATTCTTTTACTTGTTTCAGTCATTTGACGGTGGCCATGCTTGAGCACCACCTTTTAGTCGAAGAAATTGACCCCTGGACTTATTCCCTGTAAACCTGGTGCTTATTCTATCAGTCTTTTCTGCTGAACAGCTAATTTACATCGGTGTGAAGCAATGGTGGTGGTGGGACAAACACAGACATATACATACATGCATACATACATACATACATACATACATGCTTGCATGCATGGATACATACATACATACATACATAGATACGTACATACATACATAGATACATAGATACATACATGCATGCATACATACATACATACATATATGATGGGCTTAGAGGTAGTGGTCTGGTGCGATTTTGTGGTTTGTTGGCCGAGAGATCCAGCGCACAATCTTATGCATACAAATATACACATACATGCACACACATCCACAAACACATACCTAGAGAGAAGCAGACAGACAAACAGACAGTAAATGTCAAATAATTCACAACTAAGTTTTCACTTTTCTCTCTCTCTCTCTCTCTATCTATCTCTCTTTCTCACTGTCTTTCTCTCTCTCTCTTTCTTTCTTTCTCTCTCTCTCTCTCTTTCTTTCTCTCTCTCTCTCAATTTCTCTCTCTCCCTCACGACTCACTGTCTCTTTCACTCTCTCTCTCTCTCTCTCTCTTCTTTCTTTCTTACTTCCTCTTTGTCCTCCTCTCTCTCGCTTTGCCACTTCTTTGAAGTGTGGCACACACCACAGGTACGTAAACAAAAGTTAGCGTATTCATATTATTATTACTATTTCGACTATTGGCATCAGGCCTGAAATTTTATGGGTGGATCATCAACTCCAGTGCACAACTGGCACGTATTTTATCGATCCCGAAAGGATGAAAATCAAAGACGATCTCGGCGGAATACGAACTCAGAACGTAAAGACGGACGAAAGCCACTAAGCATTTTACCCGGCGTGCTAACAATTCTGCCAGTTCGCCGCCTTAATAATAATAATAATAATAATAATAATAATAATAATAATAATAATAATAATAATAATAATAATAATAATAATAATAATAATAATAATAATAATGATAAACGGGTTTGATACAGTAATAGAGCAGTTAAAATAGAAGGTCATGGCAAAAAGCCAGGAGATCAGAAGATTTGTGAACAGAAATAAGCAGTTCGAGGAGAACGGATTGTTAAAAAATAACACAAAGCAATTCTTCCGAACGTTAGAAGAAGACAATGGAGAAAATGTTGTTTCTTATGCAAATCAAGCCAAGGAGTTCTGGAGCGGATTATGGGGAAACAATGTAGTGCATAAAAGGGATGCAATATGGATAGGAACTATCAAGACAGAATTACAAGGAGGAAAGAAGCAAAGGAATATTGTCATAAACACGGTTGACGTGAAAGAACAAGTGGGTAAAGTGCCTAACTGTAAAGCCCCCAAACCAGATGGAATTCATGGCTTTTGGCTGAAGAGATGCCACGCGATGCATGAACGACTAGCAGCCCAATTGAATGAGTGTGTCCAGAAAAGTACAGTCCTCGCGTGGATGGTGACTGGGAGGACAACACTTATAATGAATGATACAAGAAAGGGGAATATTGTGGGAAACTACCTAAGCATAATCTGGAAAATACTCACTGGAATATGTGCGGCAAAGACATATTCTTTCCTGGAACAGGAAAAAATATTATCAAGGGAACAAAAAGGATGTAGGAAGAATTCTCAGAGTAACAAGGATCACCTGATCATCGATAAACCAATTTTGAGGCATTGTAAAACACATCATACAACCATGTCTGTAGCTTGGATTGACTTTAAGAAGGCATGACATGATGCCTCATTGTTGGATCGTTGAATGCCTTCAGATGTTTGGTGTAGCTGAAAATATCACAAATCTTCTGATGAATAGCATGAAAGAGTGGAAAACCAAATTGTACTCAAGTAATGTATTCCTTGGAGAAGTTGATATTAAAAGGGGCATCTGCCAAGGTGACTCGTTTTCTCTGTTACTATTTGTAATTGCACTAATACCCATAACAATAACACTTAAGAAAGTTAAGATGGGTTATCGATGTGGGAAGAAAGGCCCATCATTGAACCATCTTCTGTTTGTGGATAACCTGAAATTATTTGGAAAATCTGAAAAACAGATAGATTCCTTAACCAAAACAGTCCAGAAGTGTGGTAGGGACATCCGTATGGAATTTGGGATTACTAAATGCTCAGTACTTAATATAAAAAGAAGGAAGAAGGCAGCCTGCAGAAGATTACGGTTACCATTAGGAGAGACCATGGGTGAACTCGACGGTAGTGGGTATAGATACGTAGGATTTTGGAGCTGGATGACATTCTACACAGAGAATGGGACCCAGAAGTGACAACGTCAGGACGAGAAAGTTGACGGTGCATGGGGCGTTACACCCCAAAGTAAACGTAAACTGACTGCATATGAAAAGAAAGACTGGTGGCAGAGAACTAATTAGTATAGACCATTCTATTAGGAGTGAAATGAGAACGCTTGTCGAGTATTTGATAGATAGTGATGAAGACCTGTTGGAATATGCCGCGAAAGATATGGGTGTAAGTACAGATGAAATGATGGGCAAGGAAGAGTTTAACCAAAGAGTTGAAGAGATGAGAAAAGAAGACCTTGAAATGAGAATGCATGGACAGTGTGAAAGGAATACACAAGACGTTAAGGATAATACAGCATCGTAGGAATGGCTTCAACGAGGTGATTTGAAGCTTACCACCGAAAGCCTGATCATTGCTGCACAAGACCAGGCTCTCGTTACCAAGTCACTGAAGTATAACATCTATAAAATTTATGACACCCAGAAATGCAGACACTGGGGAAAGAGTATAGAAAATGTGACCCACTTGGTAAGTGGATGTGAGAGCCTTGCACAAAAAGAATATAATCGCCGCCACGATAAAGTGTGTGTGTATCTTCATTGGTTCTTATGCCGTAAATACTAATATGATGTAACAGAGGACTAGTATGAGCATGTACCAAGTAAAGTTATGCAGGAGGTCGGTAAAGTAACGATACTGCGGGACTATGCTTTTCAGACGGATCGTGTAATCGAACACCATCGGCCGGATATTGTCATATTGAATAAGAGAGACAAATACTGTCAGTTCATTGATGTAGTCATATCAAATGACATGAATGTTGTGAGTAAAGGGGTTGAAAAAAATCACCAAGTACTCCGAATTGAAAGTGGAAATGGCAAAGACTGGATGGAATGCGAGAGAGTAATGTAAAAGTGATACCAGTGGTGATCGGAGCGTTGGGCTCAATCCCAATGAAACTTCAAAACATGTTAAGGCAACTAGAAATCTCATGCAAGAGTGATGTCTTGCAAAAAGCAGCCTAATTGGGCGCAGCGCACATCTGAAGGAAAATATTTTTTGTCTGAGGTCCTTGTTGTGACTTGACAGATAACTAAAGACTCCGGTGCATTTTAACCTACATTGTGTTACGAAGGAATAATAATAATAATAATAATAATCTGGAAACACTAGCCATAAACAAGGTGGCACCAATTATCATAAAATACATAGAGCACTCAATGAACAAATGGCAGACAGTGCTACAGCTCGAAACAAAAGAGGGACTTGTGAAAACGAAAGCCATCCCCATTAGAAGAGGAATATTCCAGGGAGACACGCTCTCTTCACTCCTGTTCTGCCTGGCACTCACACCTTTAATCGAATTGCTAAATAGAACTGGATGCGGTTACAAATGCTACGGAAAAACAGTCAGCCACCTTCTATATATGGATGACCTAAAATTATATGCAAAAAACGACAAAGAGCTAGAAACACTACTACAGACAGTACACGGCTTTACCAAGGAAATAGATATGAAATTCGGATTAGAAAAATGTGCCAAAGCAACCCTGAAAAGAGGAAAATTAGTTAAAAGTAGCAATATAACACTAGATAAAGCCAATGAAATAAGAGAACTAGACGAAAGCCAACCATATAAGTATTTAGGAGTCAATGAACTAGATAGGATACAACATACACAAATGAAAGAAAAAATAAAGAAAGAGTACTATAGACGAGTTAGATCAATACTAAAACAGAGCTCAATGCTAAAAACAAGATAATGGGTATCAACACTTTAGCTGTCCCAGTTATAAGCTACAGCTACATCCTTAACTGGACACTAAACGAACTATGTAAAATAGACAAGAAAACAAGAAAAATAATGACAGGATATAGGATGCACCACCCAAAATCTGACATAGAAAGGCTATATATACAACGCACAGAAGGTGGCAGGGGTCTTATACAGCTAGAAAACTATTATAAAATAACCACCATAGGACTGCAAAAATACCTACTCCAGAAGCAAGGGAAACTAATACAAATAGCCA
>NC_142931.1:90809673-90812173 GCF_046866305.1 Octopus bimaculoides | reverse complement strand
ATAGTGAGGTGGTAGTTGAATTGAAGTTATTTGTGGCTTTCATATGATTTAAGAGGGAAGTGATAATTATAATTTAATAAAGAAAACATTTATATGTATTATTTCGACATAAATTTTGCAGAACCTATTTGATGTAATGAGTAGCGAAGTCGTCATGCAAGCTACGTACATGTAATTCGTTTGTCAACATAGCATTAGTTACTTCTGTTTCAAATTATGTAACAATATAATGTGTACTTAAAAGCTTAAGTGTTTATGTTACGTCTAATTACAATATATGCGTGCGTGTATACTTGTGGTGTATGTATGTGAAAAATGAAATATTAATTTCAAATTGGGACACAAGGCCATCAAGTTTTGGTGGAGGGGGTAAATCGATTATATCGACCCAAGTGCTCAATTGGTACTTATTTTATCGACCTCGAAGGGATGAAAGGTAAAGTCGACCTTGATGCAATTTGAAGTCAGAACGTAAGACGGACGAAATACCGTTAAGCATTTTGCCCGGCATACAAACGATTCTGCCAGTTCGCTGCCTTAATGAGCAATGAAATATTAACAGCATTATTATCAATTATGAATATTTATTAAGATAGATTTAGTAATGGTCTAAAATAAAATGGTGTATTTCTGGCCTTGTTTAACATGTCTTCGTATGTTGGGACTTGAAGTATATGACAATTTAAAGATTTTAATATGAGATGTTGTGGCATCAGATTATATCCAATATTGACTAAAAATATTTTACAATTAAGTTTTCTCAATTTACCGATTTCCTCAATGATATTAGGCGTAATAATATTTACAGATGAATCGAAATATATAATAACGTTGAAATGATCAGTACTCCTATTATTTAAATCTAGCTTTGATTGTATCGTCTGAGATATTTTGGAGATAACAGCTTCAAGATTAGAAACGTTTTTAGCAGTGTTAGTTATATTCAGTTTAGTTTCTGAGTGTATTGGGGTGAGTGGAATGCTGAACGTCTGTGGGCAATATGGAAGTGCTACGATTTCGAAAGCTCCATATCCAGTATACGGGAGAAGAATCCTTATGAACTGATTGATCATGTTACCTCGGAGAGCTCCTATCGAAAGCAAATCGTAACCAAAACAAACAGCACCTGTAAAGAAAATTGTTATATATTAAAAAAAGGTAAAACATTAGAAGTAATACATGCATAAAGATATAATAGTTTTAATATCAGCAGTGATATCTACATACTGAGATAAAGGCTCTCTGCACATAGGTCAACAATTTTTCTTTCAGGTATTTAATATTAAATATCTATGAGGATAGAATACTTTCAATCATTTTTTAAATTTCATTTTTAAGATCTTTCTAAACAAAAATTTGTGTGTTCATAATTAATTTAAAATCTTAAGATTGCCGACGCTATCTCTAGATGAAATAGCGACGTAACAGCTATTTCATTTTAAGATAGTATCGTGGAAACACTATGGTATTTGATTCTTAATTAATTTCCCCTGACCTTATATTTTAGAACGTGAAATCAAACTTCTATCTATCTATCTATCTATCTATCTATCTATCTATCTATCTATCTATCTATCTATCTAGCTAGCTAGCTAGCTAGCTAGCTATTTGTCTGTCTGACTGTCTGTCTGTCTGTCTATCTGTATGTATGTATGTATGTCTGTCTGTTTGTCTGTTTATTTGTCTGTCTGTCTGTCTATACATATGCACACATATTTACGTATATAAATATGTATGTGTGCTCATTCTGTCATAAACAGCATAAACAGATTCACTAGGTTAAGTTATTCCTTTGTATATCATAGCCAAATACAATTTCCACAATCGCCCACAGAGAGAAGATAAGATGAAAGAAGTTAAGAATTAAATGGCCATTAACAATATAAAATATCCTTACATCAATCTTTCCCTAGAAGTGTCATACAATCATGAAATACGAAATCAACTCTATTTTAACAAAATCTCTAATCGATTCGGACTTCAAATATTTGATACTGGTTTCCAGATATATCTCTTTAGAAGACAGTATCATTTCACTGGCTTCACATCAACAATTTACGTGGGAGAATGCCACCCATTTTAATTTCAACTTCAATGTAATGTAATAAATAGTTCCTTCTGCCAAATATTGAAACTTGTTCTCAAACGAGTGCAAGTGCCAGGCATAATATATTGTCATAAGTGTCGAAAATAAATCTCTTTTAGTAATATTAAAGTTAAATACATATTTCTTTACAATCGCGTTCCTTTTTATCTGTAGGAGTCATGTAAAAAGAATATCATTAAAATCTACTTAATCCAAGACAGCTATTATTTAATTACACTTGAGTCTTTGTGGGAGAATCTACTAGTTCAAAGAGCTCAATTTTATATGTTATAATACCATAACCGAATATTTTGTGAACAAATTTTCTCAAGAATAAAACGTATAATAGACATATTCGTATTTCGACAACATCTGATCCTTGTAACATGCATGGCGAACACAATAACAACGAAG
>NC_142931.1:90764673-90804673 GCF_046866305.1 Octopus bimaculoides | reverse complement strand
TGAGCCTGGCTAGGCTTTTAAAGGGCGCATATATATATATATATATATATATATATATATATATATATATATATATATTATACTATTTCTTTATCGACATTTCTCTTTCATTGTATGGCACTATTTAAGTATTGAACGTTAAATCTACTTACTTCTTTCGTCTCGTACCATTGGCTCCGTTGCCGTGGAAACTGAAAGAAAATCAAACAAAATATTACGTTTACTTCAAGAATATTTAAAACGGCTATTTTATATTGTTTTTCTTCTTTTCTCATTTGCTCGTTTTTAATCATAAATGTATATGTTTTTGATATTGATCAGGTTTGCAGTCATGGAAACCATTTGGTATTCAAATTCATTTGGGATCACATTGTATTGACTGCTAGAACAACTATTTCTCAGCCTCCTGTTTTAATCTTCATTAGTTGTATTCCTTTAAAATGAAATGCAATAGCATTGCAGTGTATAGATTTTCAGACGCTTGTAATACATTTTCTTTTAACTATGTATATTTTCAATTATACTGTAAACTCCAGTTTCCATATAATGTCTTCAAAACGTCTAAAGAGCCTACCAGTGTCAGGGAATAACTATAATTTCCTGTAGGAAAAGTGAAATAAACCATACTGAATTTGATTAAACTTCCATCTTGTAGACAATCTAATTTTCTTCTTCAAATCCTAATTAACATAAGTAGAGGCAACTCTTTCTAAACTTTTTAAAATCATTCTCGTATAATCATGCTGTAAAATCCAAACTGCATAAATTCGTTAGAAAATTACTATTTTAAAATCTCACAACATGAAATATTCAGCAACAGTACTTTGTAGTAAAGATTGTTTGCCAGCATAATATGGCAGTCCTGGTTTAGGACCAATGTTGCTGTAATTTAGCCCCAGCAGACATCGTCTCCAACTGGCTGTACGACACGTTCTGTGTCCTTATATTTTCGAACAAGAGAATCTAGCACCCCTACTCAGCTCCAAACAATATTTGTGTATCGCGATTTCTGGGTTATTTCTTTTCATCAGCACAGAACAATTATTCTGCCGAACAATTATTCTGTGCTGATAAAGAGAAATAACCCAGAAATCGCGATACACAAATATTGTTTTGAGCTGCGTGGGGTGCTAGATTCCCTTGTTCAAAAATATAAAGACACAGATCGTGTCGTATAGCCAGCTGGAGACGATGCCTCCTGGGGCTAAATTACAGCAACATTGGTCCTTAACCAGGACTTCCATGTTATGTTTACTGCATAAATTCCTGCCAAAGAAAATACCTTTATATCAGAAATTGAAGTGAGCATCACTCAGCAAGAGTTAAGCTGTTGAAAATCCTCGACTGTTGAAAACCCTCGACTGTTGAAAACCCTCGACATTCTTACAAATCACAGCTGAAACCATTTCATTTCGACTATGCTAATAGCTCTTGACATATATCACACTCCTCACTCCTTTCTCCTATACATATAAATGATTAAAATCGTTGATGAGCGTACCTGTGGACATACTGGCTGTTGGTAATATCGGTATATCTGTCAAGAAGGAATATCAAAATCATTATGAAAGGGACATTAAAAGACAATAATGCATGCTAGAGTCTTACAATACATTCTAAGTATAGTTTTTCTCTTTTTCTTGGAAATTCTGTCATTAACAATAATTGAGTAATACTTAATTATAACCGATAAACATGACACAGTCAATTACATAAAATAGTCATTGTATATATGTAACGCAGGAGCTGCGTTTTGGGCGATACTATATATTAAATGTTTAATTGTGAAATTAAGTTATATAATGGTCATTTGGAAAAGAAAAAGGATGAAATAGATAACTGTTAAAGAGTCAGACATTAAAAGAAATACCTACACTATTATTGTTCATTCAGTTATCTTTTTTTTTTTAACTCGAGTACTAGTATGAGTAAAAATTACAATTGACCGAAAAGAAAGAGAACTGAATGAATGTTCGATGATTCGTATCCTGTTACCAGTACTAGTGAAGTTTATTCTTAACAAGCCAGAGAACATAAGAAATACTGCTCTTTCATGAAAAACGGAAACGCTAATTTTAACGAACGTTTACTCCGTCTTATAAATACAACCTGCGATGGGATAGGTTCTTCTAGGTTAAGTTAAAACAAACCTCTATGTAGTTGCCCCAACTGCAAGTAATAACAGCCAAATAACGCCCCATTTGTTTTCAAAATGGAAGGACATGTTGGGTGATTTATAAGAATGGATGGCCATGGCCAGAATACCTTTTACAAAGGACTGACTCCGGTCAAAACACGTATAGATATAGTACTAGAAGACCAACTCACTCTTACATGATCCTTTTAGAATCTACTAGACGATGACACACGTCATTAATATCAATTTCTGTATATATATATATATATATATAGCGAACTTCATAAAAACGTAGATTCTACCGCTGTTAATGCTAGAGTTCAAATTTTGACAAAGCAATCACCTCCATTTCCCTCTCGTTGTAGGTTGTATTGGCAAAACATTTATAATATTGGCTAATCGACTGGTTTGAAGTATTGAGTAATGATTAGAAATCTACGGCAAATGGGATTGCAAGCATCGTGGAAACATTTTATGAAATAAATGTAATACAGTAATATCATTAACTTTACCGTTGCACGTCTTTATATCAAGTCTCTGGGAAAGCTTTTCCAGCGCGTAATAGTCAGTAACTTGGTAGACATTTTCGTCAGGATCACTGGCAAGAGCTTTTAGTTCTTCAACACTGTACTCTTTGCCAACACCTATTGCATAAACATTGATCCCAAGTTCATGAAGAGTTTTGGCTTCCTTTGCAGTTTTATTGGGTTGTCGTGAATGACCATCTGTTACAATTATTGCAATAAAAGGACCAGAACGTCTTTCGAGGACACTTTGCATTTCCTTTCTCAATAAAATAAGCGCTTTTGCAGTGTTAGTAATTCCGCCTCGATAAGGAATGGCCAAAATAGCAGTTTTGAGATACTCTTTTGTAGTGAATTTGTTTAAGGAAATATCTAAATTCGCTCTGCTGCTGAAAGTTATCACGCCAACTTGAACACTGTCTCCATCTGGTTTAATATCAAAGCTGTCTACTAGTTTGGTGACAAACTTTAATTGTCTCCGATAGTCTTCGACCCAAACACTACTTGAAGAGTCCAAGACAAATATGATACTAGCGGATTTTCCTGAACATCCTAGAATATATAATGATATTAATATGAATATATGCACATAGTAACGTAGAAAATATGTATATATAAATAGACGCATACACATACAATCACACACACCCATACATATTTGTATGTTTACGTGCAAAAGACTTTATCTTCTTATTGTGTGCAGATATATACAATATAATTCTTTTACAATACATTAGTCTCATTATATAATGCCTCATATATTTGAATTTAAACAACAATTTTCTAAGAGTAATTATATTTTACTTGTTTCATTCATTGGTATGTATGTATGTATGTATGTATGTATGTATGTATGTATGTATGTATGTATGTATGTATGTATGTAAGTACATCTATACAATGGGCTTCTTTCAGTTTTTGTCTACCAAATCCACTCACAAGTCTTTGCCTAAAGTGTGGCGCAATGGCATTGATTCCAAGGCCCCATGTTTAGGAAATAAGCTTCTTAATTACAGAACCACGCTTCATCCCATGTCTATGTACATTTGTACATATGGGCAATAGCTTTTCTTTTAAACAATACATATTAAAAAGACGTTGCAAATATAGTTTAATTTTACTTATCATTAGAGATTTTTGTGTCTACATTACGAGACCCTTATATATCGTTTGGAACAATAATGTTCCAAAATTGCTATTTATCCAAGTTTCCATGCTGTCATAGTCTCATCTTCAGGGTGAAAAGTGATGTTGTCTTCTCTTCAGCCCCTTTTATAGTGAGTGGTCGTAAACTTTACAACCAGAATATGACCGTTGAAGCCTTAAAGTTTTGGCTGTTAGAGTTGCACGCAACTGGATAGTGAAGTTTGCAACTTTCACTTTCAGTCATATTCATAAGTTACGTTGTTCATTTTGGGTGTGTTCTCCGGTTTAAATGCTTGTAGTGTGTTGTTAATAAGGAGGTTTGCGATCTTATTGTTTTTGTAATATTTCATTCATGTTAGTTTATGGTTTGCTGTCACACTTTTTGCTTTTCGTTTTATAAGACTTTTGTTTTTTATGGGTTCGCTTTTTGTATACTTGGCATGCGTTTGTTTCATATGGTTTACTTTCCGTGTAATATGCATAATTTTGGGCAAGTTACTGTCTAATGGATTTGTTGCATTGTTTTTCTGTTTATGTTCATTAGCAGATTGGTCTTTTAGCTACATATATAATATAAAATATAATTACCTTTAACTGTCTGGCTCGTGTCAACCTGGCAAAGAGATGAAAAATAAAATTAAAATAATAGTATATGAGTTATGTTATTCTATTTATAGCAATATTAACTAATCATATACTCATAAACTTTCGCTTTTTTATTATTTCCACTTGATATTGAACGAATGTCTAAATGAAAGTATTCTGTTTAGTATTAAAGTGGTGTTAAGGTACTGAGGTGCTGAGATGCAAAGATTTTGCATAACTGTTGTTATAAGTAGAAAACAGTTTCTCTCTAACCATACCTTACCCTCTTAAGCTAAATATGAAAATCCTGGAAAATATCTTCACCCAAATTCAAAAAACCGGATACTCATATTTGGTATGTGTTTGATAATAGTTAGCCAGAGGCTAAATAACAACAACCATTTTTAAGATACGCAACAAACTAAATGGGGACAATTTAAAATGCATTCAATTAGTTTCGACCACAGAATGTTCGAGTAAGAGAAAAATACGGAAGCTATCAAATAAAAATGTCACACACGCGCGCGTACACACACACGCACACACACACACACATTGGTTAATGCCAAGTAATAAGCTGTGATGGAAATTATCTGTAGCGCGGAGTGATTTTCAGAGTTTCAAATCATTTTATAATTAATTCTCGTTTTCATTAGATATTTGCTTTCATATTAATAATTCCACACAATAATTATCCATATCCACTTAATAACGCATCTACACTTTTAGCTGACGCTTGAAGAAATAATGTTACGACAGAAATACTAAATACTAGAGAAATATATAATCATGCCAACATCTACATAAAACACATATGTACACACACACACACACACACACACACACACACACACACACACACACACACACACACACACACTCACACAAAGTCAGTGACGAAGAAGAATATAAAATAATGAGCGATTATATTAAAGACTTTTCTTTAATGTATCGTTTGATTTATTACAATGAAGAAATTCAATTATGGTTTGAAATATAAAACCTTTCATTTACGCGGCAACCAAATCTCAGCTCTCGAATTTAGTAGGGCTGCAGGTCTTCGATCTAATAAAAATGAGAGTTTTTTTAATAGTCGCGTAGATCTTCTACAATGGTCCACTCAATAATATCTGCTATACTGCTGTCCTAGATATGGCTTGTAAGGTTTTGTTTTTTTCTTCTTTTATCTACATGTTTGAAATAACATCGGTGCTTGGCAAATGTCTTCTAAACCTCTTTCACATAGCCCAACATATGTTTTTTTCTTTCTTTCAGTTCTTTCATTTGATGGAACGTGGAGGTAGTTTGGCTTCCTAGAAGGCTGAGCAAACCATGCATGTCTAGCAGGTATGTATGTGAGTTCCTGAAGCTGCAGTTTGGAGTGGACGTTCTTGCTGGGTTATGTGAAAAGATGTTTTTCATATCAAAACCGCAGCTGTAGGAACCTTTCACGGAGCTTCTATAGAAGATTTTCTTGGCTTTCATCTATGGCTATCGCGGAAATGTTTATCTATTGGGGTTAAGAATCTTTACCTACATTATTTCTTACATTGAAAGAGAAAGGGAGTGACCTATATAACTTTCCTACTTCTCTTTTTTACCTAGTCCATGTTTGTGTCAGAGTTTATGTTATCTTCTCTTTAAAGCCACTGTAGGGCTGCTTTATCAAAAATGTATTTAGAGGAGAAGTTAGAGATCCTATTACTAATGTTAGTAATGTGGTTTTTAAAGACGATAGTGGGGTGATAAATTTGTTTCTGTATATACCTACGTCTTTCGCTCGGTTTATGATAGGGTTTCTAGGTGCTTAAAACTAGGTCCGTAGAAGCAGCTAAGGAAACAGCTTTAGTAAGTTTGTTACTGATATGTTTTAAAACCTATAGTACTAAAGACGGATATGATATGAGATTTTCCTAAAAGCCATAAGATATGCCTAATCCATCATTTCAAAACAAATCAATATCATGGTAGGAAAACAGGATTTTAGGATAGTTTCGGTTTCTTGACCTAAGTCGAACCCTTACTAAAGATGAGGGTTTTACATGCATGAATGACTAACTCAGTTTCTGTTTGGTCGATAGTGACGTATTTACTGGCGAACTCAATTACTTTATTTACAGAGAAGAACAAGTCCACGGTACCAAACTGTGTAAACTTAACTAGATATATCCTTTAGGTGGTAAAACCAGCCTATGACAGTGCGCATCATTAATGACAATATATCTATCTCTGCTAACTGTCTTATATTTACTAGAAGTACTATCATGCAACAACTTGTGTTTATCATTGCTAATTTCATTAAAGTTATTAAACTTAGAAAAAAATATAAAGAACTTATATTTTAGGGTTTTAAAGTTCCGAATATCAGTTATAAAAAGTTTAGCATGGAAAATATTAGAGTATTTACAGACTTCAATGTTGGTTGCTGTATTGAGTAGATCGGCTTTAAATGAAATTAAACTTTTTACCCTATTGCGATCTTTTCGTATGTTTAAGTCATAGAATTTCGTGGTGTCGAGTGTCAGCTCAACATCAAAATATAGAGCCTTCCATCACATCTATTTCACCGAGTCTTTCACTTTCGCTAGGAGCATCTTAATATATAGGTTAACAGGGTAAGTATATTCCTGATAGAGCAAGCCAAGTGGTAAAAATTCATCTTTGTACTGTGCTGGTTGAATCCTAAGAAGCCTCATTTTAATTTGCGACTATCTTGGTTGACATATGTATTGTAAATTCGTATGAATTTCCATTGCAAATACACGTGTTAAAGGGTATATAGAGTACTGTGCGCTTGTTGACTAACTAAGCGCCCCCACACAAAAAAAAGCATTCAATTCAGCGAGTGATAAATTTCATTTCATGAAATACAGAACTCATTTGTGAACTACTCTAAGTTTCGTACCATCAGTATTAATAGTATTCTTCAATGTGCGAGTTAAAGGGACATAACCTTGTTTATATAATGGGATTATCTCCATTCCCTTAGAACATATCTTGACGCTTTTTCTTGAATTTTTTTTCACTTGTATATCCCCACGAATATTTATTTTATTTTAGCCTGAAAGATTGTCGATTCGTGCACGGTACGCTATACAAGCCTGTCTGATTTCTGCATTATCTGAGCATAAAATTTAAGGTAGCTCACATATAGGTCTTGTGTACACTAAATGATAATATAAGTCTGCGTGTGTACGGGGGTGGGGTACCCAAAAGAAACCGGAAATTTGCAGTATTATTTTATTCACTTTGTTTTACATGTTTACACTTTTATCGCTTTCAAAGTATTCTGCATTTGAAGCAACGCATCGGTTCAGACACGTTTTCCATTATTCGAAGCAGTGCTGGAACTTTTGCGAAGTGATGCCATTTAATGTCTCCGTCATTTTTTCCTTCATCTCTTCCGCATCTGCTTTTGTCACCAGTGGTGACCTTGTAAAAAAGATTCAGATCAACTTCCAACTGTCATTTCAGTTCACAACACGTATTCGGTCAACACGCATTCAAGCGAGGCACACATTTTGCTGCAACTCTTTTCAGTTGCAATTCCTCGCGCAAAATTTGTTGGCAGGAGTTCCAGGACACACCAATTATATCAACAAGTTCATCAATTGTTCGGCGACGGTTCTCCATGACCACTTCATGAATTTTCATGATGTTTTCATTCGTTCGGGAGGTCGACGGGCGTCCTGAACAAGGTTGGTCTTCAAGCGACAAGTGACCATTTCTAAAGCGTGGAAACCACTCGTAAACTTATGTTTTGCTCATGGCAGCGTCCTTGTAAGCTGTTTGAAACATGACAACTGTTTCAGCCACCGTTTTTCCCCATCAAAAAACAGAATTTTACGGAAGAACGCTGTTCCTTTGTTTCAGCCATCACAAAAGCCAATGAACAGGGGGAGAAGCACAGCAAAACAAAGATGCACTACGTGGCTCTATGATCTTACGCGACGACGCCGGTCGACAGACAGATGTCTGAGGATTGTATCAAGTGGCTTCTAGCGATGGAAGCCTGAACTACAACAGGCTTGTCTCACAGAGAACGTTTCCGGTTACTTTTGGGCACCCCCTCGAATGTCTGTACATCATACTGTAGTTTATGCATATAAATGTGTATGTACCTTAAAACGTAAACAAATTTCAGTTATATTAGATCTCATTTTAGAGTTAAGCGCGTTAAAGTTCTAAAAGCATGTGTAAAGTACATATCCATTTACAATGTAACATATGCCATGAAATACGATTACGCCATAAAATTCGAACATGCTCAAAATTTTTGCGAGAATAGGGTTAAGCAACTACTCATAGAAAAGAGAAGTATATCCGAATGGTAGAGAGAGAGGTATTGTATTATGTTTAGTTTGTTGAGAATGCTGATCAAAATAGGATGAACAGTGTTAAAATGCATCATTATATTTATAAGTCTAAGCGTCTTTGTGTGTGGCTAGGTGAAGGAAGGATTGTTCTGGATTTTGGGAGTCGATGATCAAAAGATAGAGGCATAATAAGAAGAGACGATTTTCACAAAAAGAAATGCTTTATATAGCAGGATATTAGCTTACATTATATTTTGTGATGTTGCTTTTTGAACCTAAAACATTTAAGGCGAGAAAAGATGAAAAAAGAAAATATGATAAAGAGAAATAAAAAGAAGGAAAGTTTTCGTATATCTAACTCTGGAAGTTGAAGTCAAAGAGTTTGGAATTTATATGAAATATATATGGAATTGAGTCTGTTTCTCGAAGGAAGAGTATTTAAAAAAAATTTGTAATAAAAGGATATGACTGGAGAAGGGTAGTAAGTTTCCTGTAATGATAAGAAATTGGTAGTAAATTAATAACGGAGATGGGTGTGTCAATTTTAATTATCAGTATTTCGTTAGATTAGGATGATGCATGTGGCTCTACATTAACTCATTATCTCCCGTAATTCTATTAACTGGAATTTTTTTATGAAACTTTGATTTCTAGCATAAAACAGCCTTAGAAACACGCTGGAATGATCAAAATAACATTTCAAAATGCATTTTAAATAGAAATAAGCGGGTGAAAAATGAGCAAACCTCATTTGAATATCAGAGAAATATACCTAGTAGATATAGCAAAAAGGTTAGATATGTGTAAATATTGACAGATAATTACGAAATTTGTAATTTTTAAGTGATCTCATATGAGATCACTGGTAGGTAATGGGTTAAAACGCCCAGGTTACTGTTTCTAACGAATCAAAATGGGTTAATAAATGTGCTCTTTATCAGTGATCGTTGGATAATTAAAGTGATCTTTAGATCATTATCAGTGATCTTTAGATGATTAAAGAATAGCGTTGTAAAGGAGGAAGTGGAGACAAAGTGGAAGAAATAGTGTGGTGTAAGAGTGCATTATTGATTTCCCAATTCTGCTTGTCCTTTAGTGTTTGTAAATGTTTTATAAATTGTATATGCGTGACTGTAGGTTTAAAAGATTTCACATTTCTCTGGGAAATAAGTGAGATCTATGCTGTTTCAAAAGCAATTTCCGGTTCAAATGTCTCTACAGGAGGTAAAGAATAGATATGCATTATATAGTATGATGTTTCTTATTATGGCTCGTATTTAGTGTAAAGGGAAGTGAAATAGTTTACGAACGTAATTAGTCATCTAGTTAACATGTGTACAAGATTGGAATAAATGAAAATTTAGAACTGATTATTAATAAAGTAACCTTTAAAGGTATGGTCACTGCTAAGGGTTAGTGGGAAAGGAAGTAAGAAAAAAGTTTATGAATTTTAGATGTCGATTCTACTATGACAGGGATTGTAAACTTAATGGTAAAACGATGTTGTAGAATAGACAATTACCCTTAGGGTCTTTAATTAGGCCAAGGTCAGAGTTTCACTGTGCTACATTCAAGTACTAAATTAACTCGGGAGAGGAAACTGACCCGGGTATACAGCGAAACTCATACGTAACTATCAAAATTTATTCAGATTTATGAAAAAGATTTTATATTTCGTATTGGGTATTATTTCAAATAATGTTTTAACATACATCCATATATGTTACACATTAAACAACTATGCATTATTCTGAGTGTTTGTGTGTGTGCGTGTATGTGTGTGTGTGTGCGTGTGTATATGTGTGTGTGCGCGTGCGTGTGTTACGTTGAAGACACGACTATGTTCTCGCAATAGTATTTTCTTTATAACACGTTTGAAAGGAAAAAATGCTCTCAGTATAAAAATACATAAAATTATATATTCTGCATTTTGGGGAATTGAAGCAATGTTGAAATGAAATTTATCCACTTACCACAAGAAGCAGGAACGAGAGAAACACGAAGATTGCAAGAGACATTTTAAGAAATGGTTCGTACTGCAAACGTATACTACATGATTAGGGAAGTTACGCCAGTTTATATAGAGAAAAGTACCGAATGGTCAGTGACCACTGAGTGTAATGGGTGTAGCGTTTTGTAGTGCACCTTATGAAGGAATGTCAGAAACAGAGAATTGTCTGAGAAACCATGTGAAATATTGTCTTACTATACATACATACATACGCACGCACACACACATACATACGCACGCACACACACACACATACGCACGCACACACACACATACAAACACACATATATAACTATACACAGATACACATCGATATATATATGTATATGCAAACAGACATACACAGACATGTAGCAACAACAACAACAACAGGAAGCAACAACAACAACAACAACAGGAAGGAGAAAAAGACGCAAGCAATGATAAAAAAAAGAACAGTGGCAGCTGTAAGAAATGAGAGAAAACAAGATAAGAATTATATAGAAGGTCATTCATTTTATTAGAAATAGTAACGAACATTGACAGCTTCAGTGCAATACAATTAAAATTAGATTAAATACATGGTGACATCCACCTCCCTGAACTTCCTATTTACAATACTTAAAAACATTCTAAATTTTATAACAAAATACCTAAACTCTACAATCATTTGTGGAAGTAACTTCTCATCTCCTTCATTTTTTAACACATACACATATAAATATACATTGACGTGTAACTTTGTATTCATGGGTGCGCATCAGCGAGACTTTATAAGTGCATATATACATACACGTGTGTGTGAATGTGCGTGCCTATATAGCTTGCTTACCAACCACATGGTTCTGGGTTCAGTCCCACTGCGTGGCACCTTGGGCAAGTGTCTTCTACTATAGCCTCGGGCCGACCAAAGCCTTGTGAGTGGATTTGGTAGACGGAAACTGAAAGAAGCCCGTCGTATATATATATATATATATATATATGTATATATATATATATGTATATGTATGTGTGTATATGTTTGTCCCCCCCCAACATCACTTGACAACCGATGCTGGTGTGTTTACGTCCCCGTAACTTAGCGGTTCGGCAAAAGAGACCGATAGAATAAGTACTAGGTTTCCAAAGAATAAGTCCTGGGGTCGATTTGCTCGACTAAAGGCGGTGCTCCAGCATGGCCGCAGTCAAATGACTGAAACAAGTAAAAGAGTAAAGAGTATATATATATATATATATATATATATATATATATATATATATATATATATATATATATATATATATATACATATGTGTATATATAAACATATATATATATACATATATGTATATATAAATACATATATATATATATACATATATATACACATAAATATATGTACATATACATATATATAAATTCATATTTTTAAATATTTATATATGTATATATATGTATATATGTATATATATATATGTATACATGTATGTATATATATATATATATATCTATATATGTATATATATGTATATGTATATATATATATATATATATATATATATATATATATATATATATATATATATATATATATATATATATATATATATATATATATATACTCACACATATATTTAAATGTATATATATATATTTACATCCATATACATGTGTATGAATATATATAAATACATATATGTATATTCATACATATATATGTACATAAATATATATATACATATTTGTATATATATATAAGTGCATATACATACATACATACATTATATATATATATATATATATATATATATATATGAATATAAATATATATACATATATACATATACATATATATGCATATATAGATATATATACATATACATACATGTATACATATATACATATATATATACATATATAAGGGTTTCGTAATGAGATAAAGAACCAAGGCTGTGTATATTATAGAACATTTATAAATAGAAGGTTCTATGGCTGTTTCCAGGATATTTAATATATCACTTCATCGGGGACGGTGTGAGAGGATGGCTAAGCAATAGTTAGGAAATAGAGAGTGAATGCAGGGATATTGTATTCGTAAATACATTGTTTAGGCAGAATGGTGTATATATAAGATTCCAGTAGCTTGTGAGAAAAATCCAACAGTCTTTAAGATTGGTCATTGCATTTGTAAATCCATTATTAAGATTCCAATACCCTATGAGTAAAATCCAACAGTCTTTGAAATTGGCCATTCCAAATACAGAGTTTATACATAAAAATGCAATGACCAATCGTAAAGACTATTGGATTTTACTCACAATTTACTGGAATGTTACATGTATACCATTCTGCCTAAATAATGGATTTACAAATACAATATCCCTACATTCACTCTCTATTTTCTATCTTACGTAACCTAACTATTGCTTAACCATCCTCTCACACCGTCCCCGATGAAGGGATATATCAAATATCCTGGAAACAGCTGTAAGACCTTCAATTTATAAATGTTCTATATTATTCACAGCTTTCGTTCTTTATCTCATTACGAAATCCTTATATTCACACGCTGATATATGACCTACGTTAGACCCCTTATTCGCATAATCACCGAACCTGGAGCTTAACTATGGTCTATCCACAGTACTTACTCAGCATTACCTGAAACCTCTGGGTCTAATTGACACCACTTTCGCTCATAACCTATATATAAATAAATATATATATATATATATATATATATATATATATATATACATACATACATACATACACACATAAATATATGGCTATGATGCTCTCCCACTACACGTGCTCGTGATCAGCGATGCTCATATCATTAGCCACTAAGAGACATGCTCAACTGTTTATGGTCAAGCAACTGACAAACGAATCTGTGGTAATTAGCAGGATATTTACTGTAGCCCTTATTTTACACCACGACAAAACATGTATATGATAACACTTCCAATCAGCTAAGATCAGAAGCCATGAAAGCCACTACATGGCATTGCACCAGGGAATAAAATAAGCACTTTCCTATCTGGCCAAGCTCTCGTCTGTTTCTTCAAATATCCTTTCAAGAGGAAGGTGAGGGTTGAGAGGGAGGTGCTGCCTTCTAGTGTGTTTATCAAAAGGTGGTCGACTGTGGCATGATTGATGACATTGAATAGATTGACTCTGAGTGTACTTTTCTAAGCAGAAGGATAAAGCTGTGACAGAGCGCTTTCCCGTGCCTTGGACATTTACGTGGGGTTTACTCCGGATTATTATAAGTGGACTGCCCCGCTATTGGAGATTCTACTTATTTATTTGTTTATTTATTTATATTATGTCTCATTTCTCTTATTTATCCTCTGTTATATCCATTAATGTAGCAGCATCTTCCTTTTATTGATGTAAACACTACCTGTTTTATTTTTTGCATTTTTTGTCATTGTTTTGATTTGTGTGCTGTAATCCGTCCTTCGATATTGTCCACCATATCTCGGGCCCTTGTGGTTAATAAAATAAATAATCTATTATCATCATTATCATTATCATCATAGCCATTGTTATTATTATTATTATTATTATTATTATTTTATGTTTGACTTTTGCTTTGCATTTGTACAAGTTGGATCCAATTCTCACCCAGAGACCTCAAGAGACAACAAGTTAGAATTTCACGTAGGTGTTATGCCTAGGGTACCATATATTTGGATTTGTACAGTTTTGTTCAAGTGAATGTTTAAGAAACCATAAGAAAATTATGTGTTTGCTTTAAAATTTGAGATCACATAGACAGTATTTTACGTAGGATATGGGCAGTTCCCATGAGCACTATCTTTTGAACTTCAGCCATTTTGGGGTTTCCTGGTATCTGAGCTAGGTAGTAATCAGCCCGTTTCGCTGTCATTCCTAGGGCACATATGACAATAGGTATTGTTTTAGTATTCAGGTTCCACATTTTGCTAATTTCTATTTCAAGATCTTTTTATTTGCTCAGTTTTTGGTAGGTGTTGACAGATACGTTTATATCGATTGGGACAGTCATATCAATGAGGAGGCATGATTTTTGTCTGAAGTCTTTCAGTATGATGTCTGGCCTATTTGCATCTATGTTTCTGTCAGTTTGAACGGTGAAGTTCCAGAGGAGTGCGATGTGATCATTTTCAAGTACTGCGGATGGTTTGTGTTTCCACCAGTTTTTACCATGGGGCAAGTCCAGGTTTTTGAATATTACCCAGTGAATATATTGTGCGGCTCTATCATGCCTGTTGAGATACTCTGTAGGCGCAAGCAGACTGCACATGGAGACAACATGATCGATGGTCTCATTTTGTTGTTGGCATATACGACATAATGGGGAGCTGCCGTTCTTTAATATGTTGGCCTGGTAGTTCTTTGTAGGTAGGCATTGATCTTGGGCTGCTATGATAAACCCCTCTGTTTCTGATTTCAAGCCAGAGGCCATTAGCCATTGATAGGTAAGGGCTTTGTCAATATCTGCATTATTCGCTCTCTTTGGGTATTTGCCATTGAGAGTTTTTCCATGCCATTTATCAGTCATAATATCTAAGGCAGCAATTTTAGCACGGGTTTTCAAGCGCTTGGCTTTTTCTGCAGGTGTTTCTAGTTCGTCTAATTCTTGAATTTGTTGGAATTGGAGTTCACTTAGATATTCCTTTGCCTGTTTTGTTACTGAGTAAGATGCTTTCTTGCTTTCATGTTTTGAGACAAGTTTTAGCATCCATTCCTCAGAGTTTTTCAGATAGGTGTCTAGGCCAACTGTGGCTACCTTCATTGTTAATGTCAGCTGTAGAAGTCCTCGGACTCCCTCCTTTCTTGGCAGATAAAGACGTTATTATTATTATTATTATTATTTTATGTTTGACTTTTGTTTTGCATGTGTACAAGTTGGATCCAATTCTCACCCAGAGACCTCAAGAGACAACAAGTTAGAATTTCACGTAGGTGTTATGCCTAGGGTACCATATATTTGGATTTGTACAGTTTTGTTCAAGTGAATGTTTAAGAAACCATAAGAAAATTATGTGTTTGCTTTAAAATTTGAGATCACATAGACAGTATTTTACGTAGGATATGGGCAGTTCCCATGAGCACTATCTTTTGAACTTCAGCCATTTTGGGGTTTCCTGGTATCTGAGATAGGTAGTAATCAGCCCGTTTCGCTGTCATTCCCAGGACACCTATGATAATAGGTATTGTTTTCGTCTTCAGATTCCACATTTTGCTAATTTCTATTTCAAGATCTTTATATGTGCTCAGTTTTTGGTAGGTCTTGACAGATACGTTTATATCGATCGGGACAGTCATATCAATGAGGAGGCATGATTTTTGTCTGAAGTCTTTCAGTATGATGTCTGGCCTATTTGCGTCTATCTTTCTGTCAGTTTGAATGGTGAAGTTCCAGAGGAGTGCAATGTGATCATTTTCAAGTATTGGGGGTGGTTTGTGTTCCCACCAGTTTTTATCATGGGGCAAGTCCAGGTTTTTGCATATTACCCAGTGAATATATTGTGCAGCTCTATCATGCTTGTTGAGATACTCTGTAGGCGCAAGCAGACTGCACATGGAGACAACATGATCGATGGTCTCATTTTGTTGTTGGCATATACGACATAATGGGGAGCTGCCGTTCTTTAATATGTTGGCCTGGTAGTTCTTTGTAGGTAGGCATTGATCTTGGGCTGCTATGATAAACCCTTCTGTTTCTGATTTCAAGCCAGAGGCCATTAGCCATTGATAGGTAAGGGCTTTGTCAATATCTGCATTATTCGCTCTCTTTGGGTATTTGCCATTGAGAGTTTTTCCATGCCATTTATCAGTCATAATATCTAAGGCAGCAATTTTAGCACGGGTTTTCAAGCGCTTGGCTTTTTCTGCAGGTGTTTCTAGTTCGTCTAATTCTTGAATTTGTTGGAATTGGAGTTCACTTAGATATTCCTTTGCCTGTTTTGTTACTGAGTAAGATGCTTTCTTGCTTTCATGTTTTGAGACAAGTTTTAGCATCCATTCCTCAGAGTTTTTCAGATAGGTGTCTAGGCCAACTGTGGCTACCTTCATTGTTAATGTCAGCTGTAGAAGTCCTCGGACTCCCTCCTTTCTTGGCAGATAAAGACGTTATTATTATTATTATTATTATTTTATGTTTGACTTTTGTTTTGCATTTGTACAAGTTGGATCCAATTCTCACCCAGAGACCTCAAGAGACAACAAGTTAGAATTTCACGTAGGTGTTATGCCTAGGGTACCATATATTTGGATTTGTACAGTTTTGTTCAAGTGAATGTTTAAGAAACCATAAGAAAATTATGTGTTTGCTTTAAAATTTGAGATCACATAGACAGTATTTTACGTAGGATATGGGCAGTTCCCATGAGCACTATCTTTTGAACTTCAGCCATTTTGGGGTTTCCTGGTATCTGAGATAGGTAGTAATCAGCCCGTTTCGCTGTCATTCCCAGGACACCTATGATAATAGGTATTGTTTTCGTCTTCAGATTCCACATTTTGCTAATTTCTATTTCAAGATCTTTATATGTGCTCAGTTTTTGGTAGGTCTTGACAGATACGTTTATATCGATCGTTACAGTCATATCAATGAGGAGGCATGATTTTTGTCTGAAGTCTTTCAGTATGATGTCTGGCCTATTTGCGTCTATCTTTCTGTCAGTTTGAATGGTGAAGTTCCAGAGGAGTGCAATGTGATCATTTTCAAGTATTGGGGGTGGTTTGTGTTCCCACCAGTTTTTATCATGGGGCAAGTCCAGGTTTTTGCATATTACCCAGTGAATATATTGTGCAGCTCTATCATGCTTGTTGAGATACTCTGTAGGCGCAAGCAGACTGCACATGGAGACAACATGATCGATGGTCTCATTTTGTTGTTGGCATATACGACATAATGGGGAGCTGCCGTTCTTTAATATGTTGGCCTGGTAGTTCTTTGTAGGTAGGCATTGATCTTGGGCTGCTATGATAAATCCCTCTGTTTCTGATTTCAAGCCAGAGGCCATTAACCATTGGTGGGTAAGGGTTTTGTCAATATCTGCATTATTCGCTCTCTTTGGGTATTTGCCATTGAGAGGTTTTCCATGCCATTTTTCAGTCATAATATCTAAGGCAGCAATTTTTGCACGGGTTTTCAAGCGCTTAGCTTTTTCTGCAGGTGTTTCTAGTTCGTCTAATTCTTGAATTTGTTGGAATTGGAATTCACTTAGATATTCCTTTGCCTGTTTTGTTACTGAGTAAGATGCTTTCTTGCTTTCATGTTTTAAGACAAGTTTTAGCATCCATTCCTCAGAGTTTTTCAGATAGGTGTCTAGGCCAATTGTGGCTACCTTCATTGATAATGCCAGCTGTAGAAGTCCTCGGCCTCCCTCTTTTCTTGGCAGATAAAGACGTTCTATATCTGCCTTAGGGTGATGCATTCTATGCATTGTCAACAGTTTTCGTATTTTTCTGTCAACATTACATATTTCAGTAATTGACCAGTTAACGATATTGAAACTGTAAGTCACGACTGGTATAGCTAGAGCATTGATCGCTTCGATCCTGTTTCTCGCGTTCAGCTCTGTCTTCAGTATTGCTCTCACCCTGCGATAACATTCTCTTCTGATCCTTTCCCTCATCACTGAGTGCTTGATATTGTCCCCTTCAATTACCCCTAGGTATTTGTAGCACTCCGCTGGTTCTAACTCTTTTATGACATTTTGTTGGTCAAGGTTCACATTAGATGTATTTGTCATTTTTCCTTTGATAAAGGTAGCTTTTGCACATTTATCAAGGCCAAATTGCATCCTGATGTCATCACTGAATTGTTTAACAATGGCTAGTAGGCCTTTGAGTTGTTGGTCATTTTTTGAAAAGAGCTTTAAATCATCCATGTAAACGAGATGATTTATATTTTTATCAAATACTTTATAACCATACTGTGCATCATTGAGCAATTTTGAGAGCAGTATTAGGGCTAGACAGAAGAGGAGTGGTGATAGTGAGTCACCCTGGAAAATGCCACATGAAATTCTTACATCTCCAGCATTTAGAGATTCTATCATTATTATTATTATTGAGTAAGAGAAACTGGGGTAAAATATACGAAACCCAGTATACCCATCATGACTACCCGTCTGATAAGGGTATACCATGCACATGCATTACTATGCACGCGACATAGTGATCTCATACGAGATTTTATGATTCGGTGCAACCATGAGATACAGAATAGGAAACCAGACATAGTTTTAATTCCTATGCATGTGTGTATGTATATATGTATGTATGCATGTATGTATTATGTACATACGTATGTATGCATGCATACATATATATATTTGGTGGATGTTGAAAAGTTCCTGGCTTTAAGGTGTCGCGAAAGATCTGGTTGGAGGTCTAACTTACCGTGTTATCTTACAGGTCTTAGTAAACCTAAATAGCCGCTGCAATAAGCGTGTGAGTCTGCAAAGGGAATATGTTGCATAAAATCATAATTAAATGCTCCTCCTGTATTTTTTTTACCTACTACTAGGAACTTTTCAGGATCCCCCTCGTATATATATATATATATATATATATATATATATATATATATATATATATATATATATATATATATATATATATACATACATACATACATACATACATACATACATTCATGACATTCATACATATTACGGAGATGTACTTACATAGCAAGTGACTTGATCTGAGATCAGTGTGCTGAAACAAAAACAATTGCGATGTGGGAGATGTTTGTAAGCATTTAAGGACACACAAATACTGTTAGTTTCACTTCAACATTTAAATTTAATGCGTGGCAACATATTTTCGTCGCTTCCAAACCGCAACCTGTTCACTGACAAAACTTCGTGCTGCATCTGAAAAAGTAACAGTTAGTTTTTGATATATATGCGTTTATGTATGTATGTATGTATGTATGTATGTATGTATGTATGTATGTATGTATGTATGTATTATGCATGTATGCATGTATGCATGTACCTATTCATATGTATTCATGCGTATGATACAATGTCTTAGATACATACATATGTACAAGCACACAATTATATTAACATGTATACACACACATATATACATATAATATTACATTATACACACAAATATGTTTATCCATCTACATATATATGTGTCTTTATTTTCACAGACAACAGTTAAACGAAAATACTTTTCTTTTTCTTATTTTACCCAACAGCAAGCATTAAGAACGAATTACATCAAATACAGATCAGACAAACACATCAGAAAGTGATAAGTACAGAATTTGTGGGCAAAATGGTAAAACCGTATGGCATATTACCAGTTAATGTATGCCACTAGCCCAGAAAGAATATAAGAGACGTCATGACGATATGACAAGGATTATCCTTTGAACACTTTGCAACGAGTATGGACTTGACAGAGCAAAAAAGTAGTACGAACATAAACCCGATGACAATGCGAAGAGCCTATGGGATTTTATGATTCGATGCAACCATGAGATAGAGAATAGGAAACCAGACATAGTACTAATTGAGAAAGAAAGCAAACGATAGAAAAGTTGATAGATATAACAAGTTAGCTTGGGAGGTTAAGCAGCTGTGGTCGCTAAAGAAAGTGATAGTAATACCAATAATTGTTGAAACCCTGGGAACAGTGACTAAAAATCTTGAGAAGAACATGGAACAAATAGGGGCTGCAATAAGGGTGGAGTACTTGCAGTAAACAGCATTGCTTGGAACCGCTTGAATACTCCGGATGGTGCTCGAAAAATAAGGGCTGTTACCTTAGGTCAAAGCTGACACCGTAGTACATCTCCAGCTTTAGAAGTTGTGCAAAGACAATAAAATGATGATGATGAGGATGATGATGATGATGATGATGATGATGATGATGATGATGATGATGATGATGATTATGATAATAATAATAATAATAATAATAATAATAATAATAATAATAATAATAATAATAATAATAATAATAAAAATATTAATAATATATGCAGCAGCCACTGCAGCCACAAAAGAAGCAGGATTCTCCCTCAAACCCATCCAAACAGGAATTCCACCACCTAAACAAACCCTGTGGATTAATAATATCAAAAAAAAAAAAAAATTAAAAGAGGAGAAAACACCTGTCGATTCTTAACGAAATTAGTAGACAATCAACTCTACTAAATAACAAAAAGAAAACAAAAATACTGTGCAAATACAACATTACAGAAAAAGATTTACCTGAGGTAAAAGAAAGGCTAAAGCAAGATATCTTTGGCAAAGCACAAAAGATCCACCGGTATGGGAAACGCCAACGTTTCTTTGAACAAAACAAACAGTTCAACTCCAACCCACCAAAATTCTACCAAAAACTTGGCAAAAATAATATAGACATTATTGCAGCACCAACAGCAGAAGAAATGGAAGAACTTTGGAAAGAAATATGGTCGGTGAAGGAACAACCTAAAAAAAGGACTATTAAAACAAGGAACTTAGCACCTGAGCAACTCTGGACTCCTATAAACACTGAAGAGGTCACCCAGGCACTGCAAAGACTAAGCAACTGGAAGGCACCTGGAGACGGCAAGATCCCCAACTACTGGTTAAAATATCTGACAGGAATACACAAAAAGCTGGCTGGAAACTTTAACGACATACTAGCAGAGCCAGAAACAATGCCTGAATGGCTCACGAAAGGGAAAACCATCTTAATTGCTAAATCCACGGAAACGGCAAAACCACAAAACTACAGATCTATAACCTGTCTCTCTACAATCTACAAGGCCTTTACTGCAATAATATTGCAGAGATTGAGTAAGCACCTGGAAGAAAACAACCTGTTTCCAGAAGAGCAGAAGGGATGCTACAAGGGCTTATACGGTTGTAAAGATCAATTAATGATCAATAAAGCCATAACTGAAGACAGCCGCAGAAAGAAGAAAGGCCTCAGTATGGCCTGGGTGGACTACTGAAAGGCTTTTGACAGTGTTCCTCACAAGTGGATCCTCGAAACACTAGCCATAAACAAGGTGGCACTAATAATTATAAAATACATAAGACAATCTATGAATAAATGGCAGACAGTGCTACAGCTCCAAACAAAAGAGGGACTCGTGGAAACCAAAGCCATCCCCATTAGAAGAGGAATATTCCAGGGAGAACGCTCTCTCCACTCCTGTTCTGCCTGCCACTGACACCTTTATCTGACATGCTAAATAGAACTGGATGCGGATATAAATGTTACGGCAAAACAATCAGCCACCATTTATATATGGATGACCTAAAACTATACGCTACAATTGATAAACAACTGGAATATTACTACAGACAGGACATGGATTTACCAAAGAGATAGATATGAAATTTGGATTAGAAAAATATGCCAAAGCAACCCTGAAAAGAGGAAAACTTGTTAAGAGTAGCAACATCACACTAGATAAAGCCAATGAAATAAGAGAATTAGACGAAAGCCAGCCATAGAAATATTTAAGAATCAATGAACTAGATAGGATACAACACACACAAATGAAAGAGAAAATAAAGAAAGAATACTATAAACGAGTTAGATCATTACTGAAAGCAGAGCTCAATGCTAAAAACAAGATAATGGGTATTAACACTTTAGCCGTCCTAGTTATAAGTTACAGCTACAATATCCTTAACTGGACACTAAACGAACTATCTAAAATAGACAGGAAAACAAGAAGAATAATGACAGGATATAGGATGCACCACCCAAACTCTGACATAGAAAGGCTATATATAAAACGTACAGAAGGTGGTAGGGGTCTTATATAGCTGGAAAACTATTATGAAATAACCACCATAGGACTGCAAAAATACCTACTTCAGAAGCAAGGAAAACTAATACAAATAGCCACAAAACACGAGCAAAACAAAAAAACAGTTTTCAGTATTTAAGGAAGCTGACAAATACAAACAAGAAATCATACTACCTAATATGAAGAAGAAGAAACAGCAAAAGCTATAAAACAAATAAAATCTAAACTAAAACTAGACTAGCAACGAACCATGATAAAACGATGGCAAGAAAAACCCCTACATGGTAAATACTAGGCTAAACTAAATGCAAAAGAAATAGACAGAGAAAAATCCCAGCAATGGTTGAGATGCTCAGGACTCAAATCAGTGACTGATGGATTTTTAATTGCAGCACAAGACCAAAGCTTTCCCACCAGAATTACCAAAAACATATAATGAAAAGAAACATAACAAGTAACTGCAGAATATGTGGTGATGGACAAAAACAATAAATCATATTATCTCTGGCTGCCCAGTCCTGGCTAAGAAGGAATATATTCACTGACACGACAGAGCTAGGACCTACATACGCGACAGAGCTGGGACCTACATACACGAGAGAGCTGGGACCTACATACACTGAAAGCTATGCCAACACTATGGAATAACAACAGAAAAAAGATGGTATAGGCACACGCCAGAAAAGGTCACAGAAAACGAGAAAGCAACCATACTCTGGGATATGCCAGTACACACAGATAGAGAAATTAAGGCCAATATGCCAGATATAGTTGTCAGAGATCATGAAGAAAAAAATTGCTTTCTAATTGATGTATCAATACCAGGAGATGACAACGTTTCTCTAAAAGAAATGAAGACACTTTCAAAATACAAAGACCCGGAAATAGAGGTAACTCGAATGTGGAATCTAAAAACAGAAACAATCCTATCACAGTAGGTGCATTAGGTATGATAAAAAAATATTCAGACAAATACATAACAAAAACACCAGGACTTACAAGTATATAAAACATACAGAAAATTGCACTACTGGGCACTGCACACATCCTACGCAAAACACTTTCAATACAGTAACCATAAGAGCATCACAGCAAACCACAGCACATACCCAAGGCACACAGAGCTGCGCCCGGTAGTGAATAAAACTACGGAATAATAATAATAATAATAATAATAATAATAATAATAATAATAATAATAATAATAATAATAATAATAATAATAATAATAATAAGAAGAAGAAGAAGAAGAAGAAGAAGAAGAAGAAGAAGAAGAAGAAGACGAAGAAGAAGAAGAAGAAGAAGAAGAAGAAGAAGAAGAAGAAGAAGAAGAAGAAGAAGAAGAAGAAGAAGAAAGAGCTACCGGGCTGAATAACAACATGGATGTGCTCCCTATACAAAAACAAATCTAATCCAATAACATCGATGGAATTAGGCAAAAGAACCGGTGGAAGATTTTTTTTTTTAATATTTTTTTTTTTAAATATATATATATTTTTTTTAATGAAATTTTACTGTCATACAAAGCACAGGTCCTCCTATGCATGATGTCTCAGTGAAACACGTGCGATCACACACGCAAAGCCAGCACCGGAAAGTTTGCAAACTATATAAAAAAGAAATGGAACAAAAAAGTAAGTACATATATTGAATAATTACGCATACACTCGAACGTGTACACAAAGATATATACGTTTTGATACCCATAGAACTACACATGCATCTTAATGCTTACACAACTACGTGAAAATCACAGGACACACTCACGCATACGAAAACACATATCACAAACGAAGCAAAACCCAAACTTTTTTTTCTTTATTTATTTTCATTTTGTGAACAAACACAGACAGAGTGAACCATTCATAAGTTTAAAATGCCACACACACAAAAAAATACACTATGCCCGGAGATAAATCTATCAACAAAAAAAAAAATACAGATGAATACCGATCTGCTAGCCTTAAGAAACTACGCTACGAGCAATGTTTACATGCTGAGAACTCGGTGACGGTGTTGTCTCAAAAAGCTGACCATAAACAGACAAATCCATCCCCTAATGTCAACGCCAAAGCTCGTCATGCCTCAATGATAACAAAGCAGATCACAAACCAGATTGGTTGTCGACCGAATCACAAAGGGCCACTTACTCGATATAGATCTGTTAGCCTTAAGAAGCTACGTCACGAGAGCTCGGAGACGGTGTTGTCTCAAAAAATTTACCCTAAACAGACAGATCCGTCCCCTAGCGTCAACGTCGAAGCTTGTTATGCCTCACTGTTTATAAAACAAAATACAAACCGGAATGGTCATCGACCGGATTATAAAGGACCACTTACTCGGATAATGAACCAGATCCGAGACGAGAAATCTGCTACTGGTTCAAATCTTCCCGACACACAGGAGCTGGAAGTACCCCACAACCGGAATATTCCAACAGATGGCCATCCATGCTCGTCATCAAATAACCAAAAGAAAAAGAATGAAAAATGGTCTAGGGAAGATAATAAAGAAGTTCTTACAGCCTTCTACCATGCCATATATTTCCCTACAGATAAATCTAATACTGTACAAACCTACTTAAACTGGAGACAGAAACACCTTGAAGTAAGACCCTACATAGACAGTAACAAACTTGCCAACATCAGAAGAAACATTATGAAAAAAAAATTACTAACTGAAGTAGAGATTGACCAAATTAAACAAGCAGTAAGGGATAAAAAGAATGAAACTGCAGCTAAAGAAGATACTACAGAGGAAATAATTATAAACCAGCCCAAGGCTGATGAAAATACAGTAATGATTGAAAGAGTTAAGGTAACTGATAGGCAAAGTGAAATACTCTCTGAACCAACCGTAAACACTAAGGCAGGTGAGAATCAAATAGATGAAGAAAGTCATACAGAAATCGACGCAACAGAACTACATGATCTAAAAAATCAAATCATGATTGAATGGCTGAAAATTAAAGAAACCAGTATGAATGAACGCGACACTCTCCCCAAAATTCGCAATTCTAACCAAAACCTGAAAATAATTGGTAAAATCCGCCTTGCACTTAAGGATATAATTTCAGCTAATGATGTTGATATTACAGATCTCAACCACCTGTACTATGCATCCGCAAAAATCTCAACGATTCTATGTGGTGAAAAGATTAGAAAACGACAACACTCCCACAAAAAGCCTCTCTTGGCAAGAGCGCATTCAACACCAAATTAAGCTACTTAGATCTGACATAGAATGTTTGAAAAACCTTAAATTTGATAAGAGTATCAAACCTACAAAGACCCAAAAACTAAAGAAAAAATATAATGTGAAAACCATAGTTGACATTGATACCACCATAGAAACCATCAAGCAAAAGGTATCTGTTAAAGCTGCCCGTATAGCAAGGTATGAAAAGCGTGTTAGATTCTTCAGAGATAATAACATGTTCAAAAATAACCCCAAAAATTTCTACAGGAAGATAGGGAAAACACCAGTAACAATAAAGTCTGTCCCATCAAAAGAAGAAGTGCAAGAATTTTGGAATAAAATCTGGGCAGAAGATAAAACACACAATGAAAAGGCCCCTTGGATTGATAGAATATCTACAGACCTAGACTCCTTAGAGGAGCAAAAGTGGGAGGGGGTCAAGGTAGAAGATATAAGATCTGTTCTCAGGAGGTCAAGCAAATGGAAGTCTCCAGGAAAGGATAAAATTCCTAACTTCTGGTTGAATGCCTTCCCAGAGAGCCATGAACTGCTAACAAAATTTTACAATGATGTTTTGCAAAATCCTAGTCTGATGCCCTCTTGGCTAGTTAATGGTTTAACATTCCTGCTTCCAAAAAATGAGGAAACAAACGAACCAAAAAATTATCGACCCATAACCTGCTTAACAACAATGCATAAGACGCTAACATCTGTCCTAACCGAGTACACCTATAGTTTTTTAATAGAAAGTAGCATATTCCCTAATGAGCAAAAGGGATGTAAACGTGGATCTTATGGTTGTAAATATCAGTTACTCATCAATAAGATGATCTTAGAAGATTGTCACAAGCGACACAAACACTTGTCAATAGCCTGGATAGACTATAGAAAGGCCTTTGATAGCCTACCACATAGCTGGATTAGGAAATGTCTGGTAATGTATAAAATAACTCCTACTCTGCGAAACGTTTTATCTGTAAGTATGAGATCATGGAGAACCACACTGACGTTGAACAATGACAATGAATCTTTAAATGCTGGAGATGTAAGAATTTCATGTGGCATTTTCCAGGGTGACTCACTATCACCACTCCTCTTCTGTCTAGCCCTAATACCGCTCTCAAAATTGCTCAATGATGCACAGTATTGTTATAAAATATTTGATAAAAATATAAATCATCTCATTTACATGGATGATTTAAAGCTCTTTGCAAAAAATGACCAACAACTCAAAGGCCTACTAGCCATTGTTAAACAATTCAGTGATGACATCAGGATGCAATTTGGCCTTGAAAAATGTGCAAAAGCTACCTTTATCAAAGGAAAAATGACAAATACATCTAATGTGAACCTTGACCATCAAAATGTCATAAAAGAGTTAGAACCAGCGGAGTGCTACAAATACCTAGGGGTAATTGAAGGGGACAATATCAAGCATTCAGTGATGAGGGAAAGGATCAGAAGAGAATCTTATCGCAGGGTGAGAGCAATACTAAAGACAGAGCTGAACGCGAGAAACAGGATCGAAGCGATCAATGCTCTAGCCATACCAGTCATGACTTACAATTTCAATATCGTTAACTGGTCAATTACTGAAATATGTAATGTTGACAGAAAAATACGAAAACTGTTGACAATGCATAGAATGCACCACCCTAAGGCAGATATAGAACGTCTTTATCTGTCAAGAAAAGAGGGAGGCCGAGGACTTCTACAGCTGGCATTAACAATGAAGGTAGCCACAATTGGCCTAGACACCTATCTGAAAAACTCTGAGGACTGGATGCTAAAACTTGTCTTAAAACATGAAAGCAAGAAAGCATCTTACTCAGTAACAAAACAGGCAAAGGAATATCTAAGTGAATTCCAATTGCAACAAATTCAAGAATTAGACGAACTAGAAACACCTGCAGAAAAAGCTAAGCGCTTGAAAACCCGTGCAAAAATTGCTGCCTTATATATTATGACTGAAAATGGCATGGAAAACCTCTCAATGGCAAATACCCAAAGAGAGCGAATAATGCAGATATTGACAAATCCCTTACCCATCAATGGCTAATGGCCTCTGGCTTGAAATCAGAAACAGAGGGATTTATCATAGCAGCCCAAGATCAATGCCTACCTACAAAGAACTACCAGGCCAACATATTAAAGGACGACAGCTCCCCATTATGTCGTATATGCCAACAACAAAATGAGGCCATCGATCATGTTGTCTCCATGTGCAGTCTGCTTGCGCCTACAGAGTATCTCAACAGGCATGATAGAGCTGCACAATATATTCACTGGGTAATATGCAAAAACCTGGACCTGCCCCATGATAAAAACTGGTGGAAACACAAACCACCCCTAGTACTTGAAAATGATCACATTGCACTCCTCTGGAACTTCACCATTCAAACTGACAGAAAGATAGACGCAAATAGGCCAGACATCATACTGAAAGACTTCAGACAAAAATCATGCCTCCTCATTGATATGACTGTTCCAATCGATATAAACGTATCTGTCAAGACCTACCAAAAACTGAGCAAATATAAAGATCTTGAAATAGAAATTAGCAAAATGTGGAATCTGAAGACGAAAACAATACCTATTGTCATAGATGCCCTGGGAATGACAGCGAAACGGGCTGATTACTACCTAGCTCAGATACCAGGAAACCCCAAAATGGCTGAAGTTCAAAAGATAGTGCTAATGGGAACTGCCCATATCCTACGTAAAATACTGTCTATGTGATCTCAAATTTTAAAGCAAACACATAATTTTCTTATGGTTTCTTAAACATTCACTAGAACAAAACTGTACAAATCCAAATATATGGTACCCTAGGCATAACACCTATATGAAATTCTAACTTGTTGTCTCTTGAGGTCTCTAGGTGAGACTTGGATCCAACTTGTACAAATGCAAAACAAAAGTCAAACATAAAATAATAATAATAATAATAAATGTCCTGATGCAGTACCAGACAGTGGCATACCCTGATGCTGTACAACGCAGTAGCTCTTCTGATCGTAACTATGCCCTGACATTGACTCTCACGGTTCCTCATCTTAACTGATTGGAAGTGTTATCATCTACAGTTGAATTAGAAATCTCAGCTGAGCACCCTTCGGCTCATTAAAATTTGAATTAACACATTTCCAGTAAGCATTCATCCTAATTCTTACCTTGTTGTATCTCATTTTCATGACAGTTATATATGTTCATAGTTTCATTAACTTTGTAATGCACTGGACTTCGTCCCATCCACATACGCCACATAATTGTCAAAGATGACATTATTTGTGAACCTTCTATTACATTCACGAGTCATTTCAAGTGTCGGGTTAATAATCATCACCATCACTTTCAGTATCACCATCCGATCCTACTCTATCAAGGAAATCACTTTCACTAAGTTCACTGTCACTAGCAGGGTCAGAATTTGATGCGCAAGTTTCATCTTCAAGTTACATCATTACTAACTGTTTCATCTTCATCACTTCACCCTGTCCACTTCGGCTTCATGATTCCAGTTGCCATTGTCCATCCATATTCTTCGACTAGTCTAGGCTCGGAAGGCTTTGCAATGTTCGCGAGATTCCATATCCTGGTTTGGAAGTTGCTTCGCCGAACATGTTGCTCGAGGACGTTTCTAAATGGGGACAGAGAAGCGAGATCGAATTTCTTAGACTTTGTGAAATCATCCTTCCCACCACGCTTTACTCGCAAAGTTGTGAACCGCAATATATCCTCCCTTTTTGTCATTTTGTTACTATACAGGACACATGTGAACTTCTCCAGTTCATTCATCACCTCCTCGTCGACTTGTCAAGACTCCCCTAGCTTGGAGAATGCTTTCTGGAATGATTAATCTGTTTCAACGACATTCAGTCCCTTCACTGTCCCCTTCTCTTAGAAGGCATTGGTACTATCGCACCCGGCGAAGTCATAATAACCCAGCAACTTATAACAGAGGACAGGTATGGAAGACACAGCCAGCTTAGTCACATCGATACAGCGTCGTGTATTGCCCTTTCCTGTTTCAAACGGAATCTGAAGTCCTTCCAGGAATCTAGCATGGTGAAGTAAGATGAAAAATATGCCTGAATAGGGACTCCTCACGCGAACGGATTTGCATCACCGTTCTTTGACATACATGCAATACAGGATCACACGAGTGTCAGATTCTTCCTGCGAAGATTTGGGAGAATGTATTTCTTGACAGAATGCGCTATGTCCATCCGATGTCAACTGGCAAGCTTTTCTTTCACATATCAGTACCATTTCATGTCCAATGAGAATGTCGGCAGACACCTCACTCCTCCAAATTGAGAGCAAAAGCTGAATAAACTGTGTCTTGTTCTCATCATTTGCAAGAAAGACTTTCCAGTTTTTGTTTTCCCAACACTTAGGATGAGTTTGTCACCAACAACTCGTCTGTTTCTTTCCACCCCTTTTACAGAGTCTACCTAGTAAATGTCAGTGTTAAATATGGCAGGTGACAAGTGAAGAGCAAATCCCAACACCTTGCGAGATATTTCGCCGAATGTTCGTGGAATCTCACGCAAGCAATGGAACATTGCATTTCCATCCTCTATAATGAAGCTCTATCTTGGATCAGGTAACTGTCCATCATCACATTCTCTCACATGTTTGAAGCCTTACGATTTGTCTGTTTTTGTTAAAATTTCCTCTGCCAATCCAATGCTGTATGGAACAGGTGTCAATGGGTTTGTCAACAGTTTGTCAAGGTCAAGTTTCCGATTAATCTGTGCTTGAGACTTCACTAGTAAGTGAAACGCTATGTTTCCCTGCTGCTTGTACTTGACAACTTTGTTCTGAGAAGTTGAGAGTTTCACGGACATGTGCATGTGTGCAATGGTTTTCACATTTGGGCGTTTAATAGGGTCAATGAAGTTATCCTTCTTCATTAGTCTGTTTTCTCTGAAGTCCTCCTTTGCTAGCCTACCAACAGTCTCAGCAGTGAGGACGTCGTTCGCAACTCCTGAAGCCGGGGCGCCGGATGATAGATTGTACAAATTTCCATCTTCTGGGATGTTGAAAGGATTGTTGAAGAACTTGATAGCTGCAATGGTCCTTGAGATAAGTTTCTCGCTGGTCGTAATTTCACAAAGGCAAACTTCCCGATGTTGCAGTCCTTTGTCTTCTTCAACTGACATTCCTGCTAGACAAAATGTAGCCTGAAGGAATTTGGCTCGTTCTTTACCTAACTTTGTCCATCTTTGATAGACACAGTAGTTTGTTTGCAGACCGCTAATGCCCGCTCCAGTCAGGCCACTTCCACTTTTTGATTTTGTATGTTTCATAAAAGTTTCTTCGATTGTCTTGTCGACAGCAAACCTATTTCCTGGAATAAAGGATCTCTCCACACTGATTGCACTTCTCTTTAATAGATCCTCCGCACTGGGATGAAAATGTTCAATGTTGGCAATAAACATCGAAAAGAATTTGAGGTACCGTGCATAATTGAATCTTCCGAAGCTGAAGAAGAGGTCATGCATAAGGCAGAAGCACTGTGCGTATACTGTAAAGTTGCTTGTCTTTACAGCTTGTAGAAGACACATTGTCAGCCAGACATGATCGATGTTTGACATCCAAAGCGCAGCAGTCTTCATGTTGGCTTGAGCAAATTTTCTCACAGAAATGAAGATGTTCCTCAATGTATGAATAAATTTCCTGATCATTCAATGCTGCATTTTCAGTCTCCTTGCTGGGAGATGTTGCGAGTCTCTCAATACAATCCCTGGAAGACTTCGGTAGCTTTCCAAATGGTTCTTCTTCATCCCGATTTTGTAGAAAACAGGCCAGCTTTGATCAGAACTTCGTGGCAGTTAAATGAGCGTGTATAGTTCTTGGATGAAATGACACTCATCAAAGGCCCAGATGTCGTAAGACCAGTTTCAAGTAAGATTTCAACGAATCCGTTCCACCGATCTTCTTCTCCAACATCTTCAGATATCCACAGGCTAGATGGAATGTTCCAATCATAATGATATGGTCTTCATACCGGCGTGTGTTGCTCCATACTAGTGGAAACGCTTTCATACATAGGCCCAGGTCAAATGTAACCACAAAATGCTGTCCAATATCCCGTGAAGCTTCTTGTGAGTACTTTAGGCATTCCTGTATGATTTTGGTGTCTGTGATTGGGTGAGGTATGATCGAAAAATACTCAATGGTTGTCAGTTGTACAGGAACGTCTCCAGTCAGTGATACATATCCTCCCCAGCCGGGCACTCTCTGCTTTCTAACAGCACTGTGCAGGCGAACGATGATCCAGAGAAGATTTCTCTGCATTTCTCTCGCAATTGCTCACTCACCATCATCGACCACCTCAAATTGTGGAGACTTGCGTTTTCCCATGTAACAGTCTGGAAGAGCTTGCTTGGGCACTAACTTCAGTGATATCTGCTCTGTTCTTGTGCTCTTCACAACTGGCTGTTCCTCCAATATTTCCACCTTGATCTGGATTGAACTCCTGTAGCATAATCTCATGAGTTCGATGGACTCTTCCAGCTCCATACAGATCATTGACAAACACATCAAAGTTGTCAAAGTCTGAATGGAGCACTGAGGGACAAGATGGATGACGAATGATACTGGAAGGCATTAAGCTCGAGGCACTGTCGACAGCTACTGCCAATGCTGTCTCAAGTTCAAAGAGACATGAGTAATTCTTACAATGTCTGAGTCGATTAAGGATAACTATGAGCTCAGTAAAAGTGAGCGTGGTCAAAATGTTCATAGGGGTATCTTTTATTCCAGTCTTTTTTTCTGGAAGCTTCGATTTTCTGACTTGTTAGATCCAGGGTTACATGAAAATACCCATTAAAGTAAATCATATGGGGGGGGGGCACCATGTCCCCCACCACTAATATATTTACCGTACCAGATTTCTTTACTCAAAGAAAAAAATTCCCTCCTGGTAAAAGATGTCATAAAAAAACACATTATATCTGCCCAGTGCTTCCTCCTATCGGATTCTCATCCGTGTTTCTCACTCTTTAACCCTCTATCAATGGGAATTTTACACCTTTTGCCATAACAAAGAATTCTTTTTTCTCCAGGGCAGCTACAGTGAATTTGCTTTCAGAGGCGGAAATATGTCACAAATATATTTTAACTAACTTAAAGTTCGCTTATGCTTAAACACTGCTTGAAGCTGATACTAGTGAATTTCTTCCGATCTGGCGGTCTAATAGCGCAACTCAGTCAATGTTGTTGACCGTGTTTGAGTTAAAGCTTTAAAATCTGTCCAGTGTTATTTCTCTTCGGTATTTCCCATTGATAACAAGTAAAGAGCTACGAATACGTCTGGGAATCCGATAAGGGGACAGCGCTGGGCATATATACATATATGTGTGTGTGTGTTATCTTTTGTTCTTATTTTTAATTCTTTCTCTTGTGAAGGAGCTAGTTTCTAACAAAGATACAAAGCTCCATCTTTGAAATGTAGATAGCGATAGTAATTCCACATTTTAAACTTGAGAAAAGTCTTGCATATTTTTACTGTTCACTTACAGACTATATTTGTCATGCGCAAGATAGTTGGTTGATTTCTTTTTCTGAAAATCTAAGCTTATCCAGATTGTTAGCTAGGCATTTACTCGTGAAAACAAGTGCACCAGTTATTATTTAGTATAAATGTAAATTTGTAATCTGGCTAGGGAAGCTGGGAGTTTTAAAGATGTTGTCTACAGTTATCATCTTTTACTTTGATTTTCAAAGAGACATTCACATCAGTAGGGCAGCTGACCTCTATGACGGTATATTTTCTTGTCTTTCCCAAACAACAATATCCGAACCATTATGCTTACACTTGACAGCTGTTTTGGTGAGAGTATTCCTTGTGTTGATGCTTGAGTACGTATTCAATAACGGAGATTCTCTATATTTATTCTAGGACATTCTTTTTTCTGGATGGCATTGTATATTGTTTTTGCGACAATATTGTGTCGCAAAGGGAAGTACTACCTTTATGACATTTTTTGCCAGCTGTGTGATGTCTTCCACAAAAATATGACATAACATACATTTTCGGTTGCATCTTGGAACTCCATAGGTTTCACTGTCTCTTTATTTATTAGGTATTCAATAGCAATTTCCTGTTTTTAGATTGCAAGTGCATAGCCTTCGAAGTGTCATATGATATAGCGGTCACGAATCCAAGAGACGCTTCGCTTGAGGTGAAAACAATTACTGCTGTTGTTTGTCAACAACTTCCGGTGGTGTATATTTCGCTTGTCACTGTTATTTATGACATATTTCATCTCAGTTACGTTTGCATGAATAAACGAGTGTATCTGAAGCATGTTTACTTCATGGTACCACAACAATCGTTTGTGCATTTCTACTGCTTTTAGGTTTTTTTTTTCTTGTTTTTCAGCTACTATTTTCGGAAAGACTTCCTCCCCTCCTCCCCTCCAATTCGTTTTTCACATTTTTCCGTAACTCTAACCCTAAAACCCCAACCCTAACCATAAAACCCCAACCCTAACCATAAAACCCCAGCCCTAACCATAAAACCCCAACCCAAACCCTAACCCTAACTCTAAAACCCTAACCCTAATCCTAAAACCCTAACCCTAGCCCTAAAACCTTAACCCTAACCTAACCCTAAAACCCTAACACTAACTCTAAAACCCTAACCTAACCCTAAAACCCTAACCCAAATCCTAACTCTAAAACCCGAACCCGAACCCTAACCCTAACCCTAAAACCCTAAAGCTAAAACCAGTACAAACGCACGAACGATGTCATAAATAACAGTGACAAACGAAATATACACCGCCGATAGTTGTTTTTGACAAACAACGGCAGTAATTTTATTCAGCTGAATACACGCCATTGATTGGTTGAAATTACCGAAATACAATAACTTTAACACGAAATAATTTTAAAAATATATACTTTTCTCAACAACACTAAGAGTAAAAGTTGTTTTATATGACACATTCTACCAGTGTCCGAAGTTTGAAAGTGTTTAGTTACGAATAATTAATTTCTCGATGTGCCGTTCAAAGGGAAAAGATCCCAGGCTTGTCTGTGATTACGGAGCAACGTAGACAAAAATACATTTAAGTTACTATTTATCCACAAAATTACTAACACATAACAGTTAGGTACCAACACATGCATGACCATAAATCTAGAAGTTAATGAAATTGCTCTTATATGGTAGAATACCCAACTCCTTGAACACATCTTATGCAGTCACACTTCTACCTAAAATGTATTCCTATTTGTCCTATGTAATCTTTATTTAAGCCGTAGCATTTAATAACAGAAATTCCTTGATGCGAAAATGAAGAATTCTGTTACGATACATAATTTTCCAAATCCACACTTTCTTCTTCTGGAAGTTTAATGTACATTCTGCTGTTAAGGTGGCTATACGTGTTGAATGCTGCATATGCATTTTCAGCAGTTAATTTTGTTATATTTTTACAAGCAACCTGTAATTTAACAAATGCAAAAGTTGAACGAAGACAATCTTTTCGTAAATTTAAATGTTCATAATGTACTTGTTATGCTTCGGTACAGTCGTATATTTACTGGTGGTGGTAGAGGCGATATTTACTGTTAGAAATGGCGACAGTTGCTTGTTTGTTGCAGATAGTCATGATAACTGTAGAAGAGGCTGTGACATTGCTCTCTGCTTCTCTGTGTATTTTACTATTCATAAGAGTGATTTTATAGTAAAGTAGTTGTGCTTCATTAATTCTTTAGCTCTTTTAGCCCGAATTGATAAAATGGATACAATTATACAAATTCTTGCCCAATTATACTGTATTGAACTTTGTATGTTTTAAATCGCTAGAACTAAGTAACAAAATATAACTTGAGTCTCTTGTTTTAAAGTAAGTGTTTTAAAATTGGTTTCGATGTACACGTCTTTGCAAATGAATAAAACATCTAAAATGTAGTTGCTTTTTACGATACTCCGTCGTAAAACGAATGATACTCTTTATATTATCATGAAACGTTTTTGAAATAATTTAGTTAATCGACACATGACTATCCATGTATTATTTCTAGTGAGTAATAGATATTTATGAAAGTTAAGTCATACCTTTGTCTGCATTTTTAATATATTTGGGTTATTGCATAAGCTATGACCAAGTTTGTGTAAGATGCGGCATTTGTTGGTTTTATCTTTTACTTGTTTCAGTCATTAAACTGCGGTCATGAAGGGGACCCGCATTCAGCAATTTCTGTCTAACTAATCGATCCCAGTACTTATTTTCTTTTTAAGCCTGGTACTTATTCTATCTGTCACGTTGGCTGAAACGCTAGGTTACGGGGACGTAAACACACCGACACTGGTTGTCAAGTGGTGGTAGAGGAAAAACATAGACACAAAGACACTCACACATACATACGTATATATATATATATATATATATATATATATATATATAGAAAGAGAGAGAGAGAGAGAGAGAGAGAGAGAGAGAGAGAGAGAGAGAGAGAGAGAGAGAGAGAGAGAGAGAGAGAGATACATACATACATACATACATGCAACGGTTTTTTTCAGTTTCCGTCTACCAGATCCGCTCAAAAGAATGTGGTCGGCCTATTGCTATAGTAGAAGGCACTTGCCCAAGGTGCCACATAGTGGGAGTAAATCCGGAACCATGTGGTTGGGAAGCAAGTTTCTTACCACACAGCCACGCCTGCACCTTTTACAGATATTATTTCTAAATAAGGCCATTGAAATATAAATAATTACTCACACACACACACACACACACACACACACACACACACACACACACACACACTTATGCAAATGGATAAATGTCAGTTTCCGTAAGCATTATTTAGTTGTTTGCTCAACGGACACAATCACTATTCAGTTGTTCGCTCAACCGAGCTACCTGCTCGTTGAATTAGTATGCAAGCGGGCCAGAATTCACTTCCACAGGTACTATGACCTGACAAAGTTCTCCCGCCTAATCAGAGTCAAAGAGTGTGTGGCATGGCTGATTCTTTGAAATACAGATACTATTCATCCGGCGGGCTTCTGCACAATTTCTGCCTATACACATGCACTTACAAGCCTTGGCTTGACCTGAAAATAGGACAGATTACACTTGACCAAAATGAAATGGGATGGAACCCCGGATCTCATTATTGCAAAGCGAACTTCTTTGCCATTCGGCGTAGATAAGAAAATAAATTAAAAGAAAGGAAATTAAATATCTTTCTCTATTCTAATTTTTCTTACTTGCTATCTTTTCCCTTTTTTACCCCACCCAGAAGCCTATCTCTGAGCACTTCATCATATGTTGCGATCATTTATACCGCATTCGAATCCTGTTTGACAATCAGAAATATGAATTTTGTATGACCAAATATGATGTGTCGTCTGAAAAGATTATAAATAGCATGCTCCCTTCAGTATTTAGTAGTGTATTAAGTTTCTTGCCTTTTAATATGCCCTCATATATACATACTTATACATGCATATATACACACACGTATCATTGATATAAACATTGATATAAACATATCAAAACAATGAATGAATAGATATATTGGATACTACATGGCTTAGTATCTTAATTTTTCACCCGTTTATTCTGTATAACACATAAACGATGTGTGTGCGTGTGTCTTTATATATATGGATGTATGTATGTGTGTGTGTGTGTGTGTGTGTGTGTGTGTGTGTGTGTGTGTGTGTGTGTGTACAGGAGAATTTGTTTGGGGGTTTGAAAATGCACCTGAATCTCAAAACGTGTAGTCGTTTTTAAATTTTGTAATAGACTTATTCAGATGCAAAACTGGTTTCAACAATTTTTGCTTATCAATGATTCTTATAAATTAATAAATTAGGAGGTATTTAACTGAAAAACCCGTGAAAATTAGATGCTTTCCATTACTTTGAAGGAAATTGTTTTTTTCCTTGGATATATATATATATATATAATAATTGATTCAGCTGCTGCTCTGAAGTAGTCTATTTTAGTTTTTCGGGGTTCCATAGTTTATCCAGACAGTTAAGCACATTGAATGCTTTGTTAATCCTGATTTCCATATCAAGGTTAACATATTAAGTGTGACTGTGTTGTAAAAAGCTTGCTTCCCAACCGCATGTTTTCGGGTTTAGTCACATTGCATGGCACCTTGGGCAAGTGTCTTCTATTATATAGCCTCCCGTCAACCAAATCCTTCTGAAAGAAGCCCGTCGTATATATATGTGTGTGGGGGTGTTTCAGTCTATATTTGTCGCCCCATCACAGCTTGATAACCACTGTTGAGGTGTTTACGTCTCCGTAACTTAGCGGATCAGCAAAAGAGACTAATAGAATAAGTACAAGGCTTAAAAACTAAGTCCTGGGGGCGATTTGTTCGACTAAAATCTCTCAATGCAGTACTTCAGCATGGCTGCAATGAAATGACTAAAACAAGTGAAAGAATATTCATAAATCCGCCCACCATCTCCTCATGGCACATTTTCCCCACCTTCTCCTCATTTCTTTATCTTATACTATTTCGCAGCGTCCTGCTTAAAATTATTACAGTCAGTATTGTTGCTGTTACTCTCATCACCCTTTTATATATTATATTTATTCTCAAACAAGTATATTTCATACACTCTATTTATCTTTCAGACGAAACGATATATCTTGAAGTTTCAATAAGGTTTAAGTACAAAATTCATTTTAACTTGTTTATGTTACTCTTATCTAATTACGTGATACTTTGTGCAGCTATGGTTCTTGCTGCATCATACGTTCATATTCATGTCTTCTTTTTCCTTGTGATTATTAACGCTTATCATACATTAATTACTAATTGAGTCATATTCTTTAAAACGTAAATTAAGAAGTATGATGCATATTTAAAGAAAACATTTATTATTAATATTTACACCTTAGCATTTTCTCATAAAATATTTTTTCCCTCAATTTAGATATTATCTCTCATCGACCATTTAATAGACTAGTGTTATAGCTGAATACAACTTACCTTATCATGCACGCGAACATAATATACAAGCACGCACACAAACACACACACATACACATACACACACACATACATACACATATGCATCAAATACTCTCAAACGAATTCTAAATAGTCCAGCCTTGTAAGAGTAATTTACTGGTGGTTAAAGCTAAATATGTTTAAAATGGCTAGCCGTTTAGTAAGGTGTACTTTTAGTAAAGCTGATGGCGAGGCAACACGCAGTTAGCAAACCGCCAGACAGATTCCGAACGTTAAAAAAGTATTGAAATCTCATCAAAAGTCTTCTATCATTTCATGAACAATCTAGGTAACTAACGTCTAATTACACATACCAATACATGTCGAGCAACATACTCATATATTCCCACATGTATATGTGCATACACACACACACACACACACACACACACACACACACACACACACACACACACATATATATATATATATATATATATATATATATATATATATATATATATATATCGTCGCCCAAGTTCCCATATTATGCATACTTGCGACTATTGTGTGAGAATATATATATGCATAGGACGAATGAGTGTAAACAAGAAAATCACAAAAAGAGGGAGACATTTTAACAAAAGTATTATCAGTATATTGATTGAAAGGAGTGGGAAAGGGTCTTTAACGTTTCGGACGCTAGCCTTTTCCTTCATCAGATAGAAAATGAAGGGAAGGTGGAAAGAAAAAGAAGAAGAAGAAGAAGAAGAAGAAGAAGAAGAAGAAGAAGAAGAAGAAGAAGAAGAAGAAGAAGAAGAAGAAGAAGAAGAAGAAGAAGAAAAAGAAGAAGAAGAAGAAGAAGAAGAAGAAGAAATATTTAGGGGTCGGGTGGGAATGTCGTTTTATAGAGACGAGCTAGAGAGGATGAGACATGGTGTTGTATGCACATATTGTTGTTAGTGTAGAGAGAAGTTGGGGACAGGTAGTTCGTTAGAATTCTAAGACAAATACAGGAGTAGTTCAAATATATTTCTTAGGTATATTTAATTTTGTCTAAGCATGGTATTCAGCAGATATAGAATCCTTACTGAACTTATATGAACTATGTTAATTGTTATTCATCATCATGTACTGCAAAAGAAAGTTCTTGAAAGGTCAATTAGAATAAGACATTCCTAGATTCTGTATTAAATGTGCTTTTCTAACTAAATAGATTTTAAGGGCAAACCTTATATTGGAATATACCCACATTTTATCAAAATATTATAGGAAATATTTTTCAGAACAAAATAAATCCGTAACATGGCATTGAATTATGTATTATTTAATTTTTGCTCATTTAAAAAATACATATTGAAAGCTGTTTCTTACAGAATATTTTCACTCAT
>NC_142931.1:90752173-90757173 GCF_046866305.1 Octopus bimaculoides | reverse complement strand
CAGTTTTATATATATGTAGATGAATGTATATATATAAATATATGAACATATATGTATATATTTATATATATAAATATATGAATATATACCTTGTAACACCTCTTTTCCATCTTTAATTCTTTTGTCGAGTTTCTATAGGATATGTGTTCTATAAACGCTCTTAGCACGTTTTATACTTGTAACATTTTCAAATTCGCAATATACTTACTACAGTAAGCTACCAATTTAATGTGAAGAATCTTTGTTAGAAATTGACCTTTGGAGCCCACCAAAGTAAAGGATTATATAGAACTCAACCTTTTCTCGTTATCATCCTCACAAGAGATAAAACAATGAACAAAATTTTAGGCTCACACAAAATTATCAAAAGCAAAATGCAAATTAAATCATTGAATAAAATATTAACCAGCGAAAGACAATATCCATTAACAACAGAACTAAAAGTGAAAAAATGTGGTCGACCTAACTGTGGTACTTGCACCCACCTTCTGAAGGGTTCAGAGTTCCACTTTAAACAAGGTGAAGTATTTAAGATTAAATCAAATTTCACCTGTACCATACATGTTTAGGGTGTGGTAATAATTATATTTGCCAAACAGGGATATCACTCTGTCGAAGAACCACTCACCACAAAGAACAAATACACCACCCACAATACTGACAGATACAGGTCAGTGGACACATAGAAAGGTGTGCGAGGAATTTTAATCCTAATTTCCTAATTTTTCCTTTCAATCAATGTTCACAGAACACCTCAATACAACAAAGAATGAATAAAGAGGCAACTTTCATCAATAAATATCTTCCACAACTAAATATGAACACATAACATAATACAGAACACTACTAACCTTTCAATTAATACCACTAAACGCCGTAAATCCCATAAACCATTTACATTACAGATCTATATCTGCCCTAATTGCACCAAATCCAGAACTACTTACCTCCCTTACACATAATCTTTTTACTCAGGGACTAGTAGACCTGACACAGTTCAGTAATCGGTGTGCATTCAAAACAATGATTAGTAACATTACGAAACCGGTATACTTTTGAATCTCTTTAACAATTCACAATAATGACTTTAATTACTTTTATTCCTGCCTCAGTTCATTTAATTGTATTTATCTATCGTTACTGTTCATAAAAGGCCTTTACTTTTTTTTTGATTTCCAATGCGCATTTCCACTTATTTTTCTTCTTACTTTCCACGTGTAGTTTCTATTTTGTTTTGTAACATATTTCTATTATATATGTATATATATATGTGTGTGTGTGTGTGTGTGTGTGTATGTGTGTGTGTGTGTGTGTATCGAGTCAGTGTAGTATTATCCGTTCAACTCAAAGTAAGGTGAATAAATCAAAATAAGCAACAGGATATCAAGAGGTGAAGCAGTACGACCGTTTCAAGCGGCTCCATTTAATTGAACAATGCGATCATTGCGTCAATTTACATGCAGGGCTATCCTCAGCTGCATAAATAAATAGAATTTTTAATGAGTTTGACACATTGATATAATTTTACTCACATTCTGTAATAGAGCAAGAAGAGGGAAAAAGTACATGTTGCTATTAATGTAGCTTAAAATATACTACACTTCTAAGAACTGTATGAAGTTTGTTAGGGTCATAGCTTGTAACGGATTGTGGTTCATTTTTAATTTATTAGTCTTTTACTATCAACTACCAAATCTAAGGCTAGAGGAGAGTGTCTGTTTGGAATGGATACACGGAGTGAGTTGACAGTTTATAGTTAGGTATGGTCATAAATATTGTCAGGATTAAAGGAAATTCATCTGTCCATTCTCGACAGATGTCCAGAATGGACAGATGTTCCATAGGCCAGACTGTATGTCGATTACGCAGGTCCACTGAAGGGATCATATTGCCTTGTGGTAGTGGATAGTTTTTCAAAGTGGCCGGAAGAGCATAAATGTAAGAAGCCGACATCTGCAGTTACAATATGCTTTTTACACGAATTGTTTGCCAGGTATGGTATTTCGGATACCATCGCGTCGGATAATGGAACTCAATTTACGTCAGACGATTTCAGAAAATTTTGTAAAATGCTCGTCATCGAACATGTCACTACTCTGCCGTATCATCCTAGGTCAAGTGGACAAGCGGCGCGTTTTGTTAAAACTTTGAAGAGGACGTTGAAAAAGGCGAAAAATGAAGTGGCAAACAACAAAAATACTTCAAAATTCTTCAAGTTAGGTGACAAAGTTTTTTAAAACCAATAGATATGGTAAAGAAAGCTGGGTGGACGGTCTAATCATTAAACAAATTGGAAGAATGATATTCTTGGTTAAAGGGGGGAAATGACGAATACAAAAAGACACATTAACCAACTTAAAAAAAAAAATTCTCAGAAAAAACAGCCACGAGAAATTAAATCCCCATGGAAGTATTGTACGACACGTTTGAGGTACCAACACCCAAACAATTTGAAACTACACGTTCTAGCACCAGGAAACGGAAAAGAACGGAAACACTGGAATTCAACCCCAAGCGTAAGAGATATTAAAGCTCTGAGCGGAGTTCAAATTCTCAAAAGGGAGATGATAGGGAAGACTGATTCTAAAATGGGGGAGATGTTGTGGAAGGATTCCAACAACTCTTCAAGTGACTAAAAGATGGACTGACTCATTGTTATAAAACAAAGAACTGTTTGTAGCAGTTCACTGATAGCCGCAATAATAATAGTAGTGCGTCGTGGTTATACTCTTTTCCCCTCACTTCGTTATATTATATATAAAATACAAGGATATAAAAGCATGTGTGTATGTATGTATGTACGTATAAGCCTATGTATTGTGTATATCAGCTTGGTGTGAATAAGTATCACTTAAATTACTGATGTCAATATAATCAATTATAAACCTTGAATGTTGTGCCCCAACATCGTAGCAGTCCAATGACTGGCGATCATAAAAGTAAAAAGATAACATTGCTTGCAAACATCTTTTACTATGGCATCTTAGAAATAATTCAATAAAAAATTGCTATTAATCTTACCTCTAGCATATTTAACAGTTTTGAATTCGAGTGGAAGTTCATAAACAATCCTTTGTATTTGAATAAAGATTTCGTCTCAGTTATATGTACTTACCTTGTGTAACATGTTCTATAATAAACATGTAAAAGATTATACTTAGCTCTGAACAAAAGCAATTACTACTGATAGCAACTCCACAACCTCACGCAGAGTACTACAACAATAAACTATGAAGGTTAAAGGATGCAGATTTCAGTTCTTTTTTAGTACATTCTCTTCACCTCTTCTCTCTTTCAGTATACAGATATGAAGACACAAAGTAGTATTCCATTCAATCTCCTCAGGAACAATCGAGAACTTTTATACCAGTTTTTAAATAAATAAGGATAACTATGCACTCAAGTGGTACTTATTTTATTGAGCCCGAAAGGATAAAAGGCAAGGCCCACCTCGGTAGTATTTGAACTAACAGTGTAAAAACGAGTGAAATGCAGTTAAACATTTTGCTCAGCGGGCTAACGATTCTGCTAGTCAGCTCGTCGCCTTCTACTGACCTAATCTTAGAGCCAAAAATATATACTTGTAGACATTATAGTTTATTTTATAGAACTATATTTGCACGAGCAATAAACTGAAATATACATTCGAAGATGAAATTGAGAAACATGACACAGTGTTTATTTTTCAAATATTTATTTCAGATAACTTTTTGATTACATAACGGTTGAAAGCTGCAAGGTGAATGGTGGGCCATAAACAATAACTGATTATAGGTTGGAATATTGTAAATGTAATGATTGTACGGTTGACTGCTCATAGAATGCAATGTTTGAACATTTGGCCATATAGTATCTCCAACGTTGATTAAAAATACTTTTGTTCCTAATTTTTTAAGATTCTCTATTTCTGACATTAACTCAGCAGTTAAAACAGTTAGTGATGGATCTATAAATAAAACAGCTAATTGCTTTGTGTATAAATTAGGATGCATATTGAGTCCTTTACCCATATGGCGTACAATACCAGCTAGTCCCGGGTATGTTGGTTTCATAAGTTTGCCAAGTTCAGCGTTCGTTTTATTAATTAAAGTTGTAAATGGCTGATTATAGCTGTGAGGGCAATCAACAAAAGAGAATGTTCTGTATCTTCCATATGGTGTATATGGCAGCATGGTCTGTATAAACTGTGTAATTATATCGGTGCGGTAAATTCCCAATGTTAGAATGTCATATCCAAACGACACAGTACCTTTGAAAAGAAGAAAGCTATATTTATTAAGTAATAGTAAAAGGGAAATATCATTGTAATTCGTAGGAAATGAGAAATTTTATTCCGTATTTTCTTATTTATATTTTGTACACTTTTATGGGTCTCATACATATGAAAATTCAAATCACACATCTCGGTATTAATTCATCTAACATGGTTCTATTCTCTAATATAATTCTGGGGAGTTGAATAAGACAAAAATTATAAATAATAATAATAATCCTTTCTACTATAGGCACATAGCCTGAAATTTGGGGGGAAGGGGTTAGTCGATTAAGTCGACTCCAGTGTATAACTGGTATTCATTTCATCGACTCCGAAAAAATGAAAGGCAAGGTCCACTCGAAAGAATTTTAACTCAGAGCGTGAAGAGGAAAGAATTTTTATCCGGCATACTAAGTATTCTGCCAGCTAACCAACTTAGGTAGAACACGTACAAAAATCAGCATTGCTTGGAACTGCAAGAATTCTTTGCAGGATTCTTGAAGCATTACCAGTAAACAAGTGTCACCTTAGTTTGCTGGCTGTAGACAGCTGATACTTTCCATCATATCCAGCAAAATAAGCTGAGAGTTTTCATCAAGTACTAATAATAATGATTTCAAATTTTGACACAAGGCAGCAAGTCGATTTAATCGATTCCAATGATCAACTGGTACTTATTTAATCCACCCTCAATAGGATGAAAAGCAAAGGTGCCCTCGGTGGAATTTGTATTCAGAAAGTGAAG